>NC_136471.1:71217391-71220452 GCF_902686455.1 Sciurus vulgaris
ATGATAATGAAAATGCCTAACATTCAAAATAAAGATAGGATTTTGAAGGCCACGAGAGAAAAGCACCAGATTACATATAGGGGGAGACCAATACAGATAGCAGCCGAATTCTCAACCCAGACTCTAAAAGCTAGAAGGGCCTGGAACAACATATTTCAAGCTCTGAAAGAACATGGTTGCCAACCAAGAATCCTATACCCAGCAAAACTAACCTTCAGATTTGAAGATGAAATAAAATCCTTCTATGATAAACAAAAGTTAAAAGAATTTACAAATAGAAAGCCTGCACTACAGAATGTTCTCCACAAAATATTCCGTGAGGGGGAAATAAACAACAACAATGTAGGTCAGCAAAGGGAGGAACTATTTTAAAGAAAAACTACTCAAAGGAGAAACCAAGCCAAATTAAAAACCAAAACCAAGCCAAATGACTGGGAATACAAATCATATCTCAATAATAACCCTGAACGTTAACGGCCTAAACTCATCAATCAAAAGACATAGACTGGCAGAATGGATTAAAAAGAAAGACCCAACAATATGCTGCCTGCAAGAGACTCATCTCATAGAAAAAGACATCCACAGACTAAAGGTGAAAGGATGAGAAAAAACCTACCATGCACATGGACTCAGTAAAAAAGCGGGGGTTTCTATCCTTATATCAGATAAAGTGGACTTCAAGCCAAAGTTAGTCTGAAGGGATAAAGAAGGACATTTCATACTGCTTAAGGGAACCATAAATCAGGAAGACATAACAATAGTAAATATTTATACCCCAAACAATGGTGCATCCCTGTACATCAAACAAATCCTTCTCAATTTCAAGAATCACATAGACCACAACACAATAATTCTGGGTGACTTTAATGCACTGCTGTCACCACTAGAAGGACCTTCCAAACAAAATCCAACCAAAGAAACCATAGAACTCAATAACACAATCAATAACCTAGACTCAATAGACATATATAGAGTATTTCATTCATCAAAGAGTGGATTCACTTTCTTCTCAGCAGCACATGGAACCTTCTCGAAAATAGACCATGTGTTATGCCACAAAGCAGCCCTTAGGAAATGCAAAAAAAACAGAGATACTGCCTTGTGTTCTATGAGATCATAATGGACTGAGAGTAGAAATCAATGACAAAATAAAAAAGGGAATTATGCCAACACTTGGAGACTAAATAATATGCTATTGAATGAAACATGGATAACAAAAAACATCAGGGAGGAGACTAAAAAATTCTTAGAGGTCAATGAGAATGATGTTACAACATATCAAAATCTCTGGGACACTATGAAAGCGGTACTAAGAGGAAAATTCATTGCATGGAGCTCATTCCAGAAAAGAATGAAAAGTCAACAGCTAAATGACCTAACATTACAGCTCAAAGCCCTAGAAAAAGAAGAACAGAATAACAGCAAAAGTAGTACAAGACAGAAAATAATTAAAATCAGAGCTGAAATCAATGAAATTGAAACAAAAGAAACAATTCAAAAAATTGACAAAACTAAAAGTTGGTTCTTTGAGAAAGTAAACAAAATAGACAAACCCTTAGCCACAATAACAAAGAGGAGAGAGAAGACTCAAATTGCTAAAATACATGATGCAAAAGGAAATATCACGACAGACACCACTCAGATACAGAACATAATGAGAAGCTACTTTGAAAATCTGTATTCCAACAAAATAGAAACTACCGAAGACATTCACAAATTTCTAGAGACATATGCTCCTCCCAAACTGAACCAGGAGGACATACATGATTTAAACAGATCAATATCAAGCAATGAAATAGAAGAAGCAATTAAAAAATCTACCATCCAAGGAAAGCCCAGGACCAGATGCATTTTCAGGCGAGTTCTACAAGACCTTCAAAGAAGAACTCATTCCAATACTTCTCAAAGTATTCCAGGAAATAGAAAAGGAGGGTACCCTACTGAACTCATTCTATGAAGCTAATATCACCCTCATACCCAAACCAGGAAAAGACACATCAAGGAAAGAAAATTTTAGACCAATATCCTTGATGAATATAGATGCAAAGATGCTTAACAAAATATTGGCAAACTGTATCCAAAAACATATTAAGAAAATTGTGCACCACGATCAAGTGGGGTCCATTCCTGGAATGTAAGGATGGTTCAACATTCGTAAATCAATAAATGTAATCCATCATGTCAATAGACTTAAGGATAAGAATCATATGGTTATTTCACTTGACGCAGATAAACCATTTGACAAAATACAACACCCCTTCGTGCTGAAAACACTAGAAAAAATAGGGATAGTAGGAACATATCTGAACATTGTAAAGGCTATTTGTGCTAAGCCTATGGCCAACATCATTCTTAATGGAGAAAAACTGAAACCATTCCTTTTAAAAACGGGAACAAGACTGGGATATCCTCTTTCACCACTTCTATTCAATATTGTCCTCGAAACTCTAGCCAGAGCAATTAGGCAGACTAAAGAAATTAAAGGGATACGAATAGGAAAAGAGGAACTTAAGCTGTCACTATTTGCGGATGACATGATTCTATATTTAGAGGATCCAAAAACCTCCTCCAGAAAACTTCTAGACCTCAACAATGAATTCATCAAAATAGCAGGCTAGAAAATCAACATGCATAAATCTAAAGCAGATTTATACGCAAGCGACAAAACAGCTGAAAGGGAAATGAGGAAAACAACTCCATTTGCAATAGCCTCAAAAAAAAAAAAAAAAAAAAAAAAAAACAATAAAATACTTGGGAATCAATCTAACCAAAGAGGTAAAAGATCTCTACAATGAAAACTACAAAACATTGAAGAAAGAAATTAAGGCAGACCTTAGAAGATGGAAAGATCTCCCATGTTCTTGGATAGGAAGAATTAATATTGTCAAAATGGCCATACTACCTAAAGTGCTATACAGATTCAATGCAATTCCAATTAATATCCCAATGACATACCTTACAGAAATAGAGCAAGCAATCATGAAATTCATCTGGAAGAATAAGAAACCCAGAATAGCTAAAGCAATCCTTAGTAGGAAGAATGAAACAGGGGGTATCGCAA
>NC_136471.1:71220552-71336070 GCF_902686455.1 Sciurus vulgaris
CATTATACTCTCGAAGTATTTGGTTTGCATAATTTATTAGGCAATATTTTAGATTCTTAGGGCTGATGGAACAGAATGGCACAAACTAGGTTCTTAAAACAACAGAATCATGTTCTATCTTAGTTCTAGAGGCTGATCAGTCTGGATGGTGGCAGCATGAATATAATCTCTGCTTCTATCTTCAAACAGCTCTCCTGCCTCTGTGTGTAACTGTTGGTTTCCACGTTTCCCTCTTATAAGAACATCAGTAATTGGATTAGGATCCACCCTTATCCAATATGACTTCATATTAATTGATTTCATCATTGAAAATTATATATTTCCACCATTAGAACTCATGCTCTTCTGGTAGGGCCCTTTGATGTAGGAAAGAGGTACCTTAGATGGAGAGAAAATAATTTTATTGGCTTTTCTGATATCTGTGCAAATGAGCAAGACCACAGCTAATATTACTTTCAAAGAAGAAGTGAGTCTTTATCAAATACCTTCTCAGCATTAAATGCCAAAAAGGGTGCAGAAAAGTACCAGATGTAACCCTGTCTTCTAGAAATCAAAGTCTAGTTAAGGAGATAGACTAAATAAACATAGAGACAAAAAAATGCATCTTTGTTCATTTAAATTTGAATTGAAATTAATAGAGCATACAAGGATTGAAAACAATTTAGAGTTGAATGAAATCATCTCCAATGGTGGAAATTCAGACCAGTTCAAAGTTTCCTTACTGTCCCTTATACAACATTAAACAGGAAGTTTGTACTTATAAAACTTCCCTAGGTTTAGACAGAGAAGAAGAAAAAGAGTATCCCTATTTTGAGAATCTGTACAAAGATATGCAGATAGCTGTAAGCCTGATAAATATTGTAGATAACAAAATTCCAACCATTTGAACAGGAAAAAGGAGAATACAGTACAGATTGGGTAAGAATAAATGATTTGGTTACTTAGGATAACACCAAATGACAGAGAACTTAGAATTTATTGAGAAGAAATAACTGAGTTTCTGGAGTATAGAAATGATTAAAGATCATGAAGCAACATAATGAAGGTAACAAGTCTTGGTACATATCAGTGGAGAGAGGATGCAAGCAAGGTGGAAGTTAAGAAGCTATTTCAGTTAAGAAACAAGGGATGCAGGTGTAGGACAGTGGTTGAGCATGTGCATAGCACATGTGAAGCACTGAGTTCAGTTCTCAGCACCATGTAAAAATAAATAAATAAAATAAAGGCATAGTGTCGATCTAGAACTACAAAACAAGAAGAAGCTATTGTAAATTTTTTCATGAGAGCAAGTAAGATGTGAAGTAGAGATGGAACAGAGAGTAACAGATTAATTTAAAAGGATATCAGAGAGAAAAAAATCATGAGTTTGCAAGTTTAGTTGTAAGGAAAAACAGAAAGTCAACAATTTGGGGGGAGAGTTTGAGAAAATTTGTGTCTTCAGAAATAATGAGGCCTCCACAAGCCAGTCTTGGCAGTGGAAGTTAATGCAAATGATGAACCTAGATGCCCGAGCCATGTTAAAGCTGTGATTTGGAAAAAGAAAGGCTAGAATGGAATGAGGGAAAGCATTTGCTCTTGTTCACTTCTGCTAAACCTCAAAAATGACTAATTGTTGAATATGGCTAGATTCCTTCCAGTCAGTCAGAAACTAATTAATGAATCCCAAGTATGTGTCATATTCTTTCCAATAGGGATAATGACTTGTACAGACTGAAAATATGAGTATATGCAATCTGTGATAATTCATCAACCACTGGCTTGAAATAAAATCTATTCTTTTTACCCTCACCTTAATGTTATCCTCTTTAAGAATTTAAACCTTTTCATTAATTGATAAGTTTGTGAAGTACTTTTATCTTAGAGAATTCATCTTTAAGGCTATGAAGGAAGCCAGGCACAGTGGCGCAAGCCTGTAATCCCAGTGGCTCTGGAGGCTGAGGCAGGAGCATTTCAAGTTCAAAGCCAGCCTCAGCAATGGCAAGGTACTAAGCAACTCAGTGAGACTCTATCTCTAAATAAAATACAAAATTGGGCTGGGGTTGTGGGTCAGTGGTTGAATGCCCCTGAATTCAATCCCCGTTACCCCACCCCCCCTCAAAAAAAAAGCTACAAAGGAAACAGAAAATTTATTTATGGGTAATACAGAGGTAGAAAATTAAAGCAGTGAAAGAGTAGAGTGCTTACCTTTCATCTTTCCAGTTCTGCCTATAGTAGCTTGTCCTTTGTTTACTCAACACTTCAATTCAACTAATGGATGTCTCTTGGAATTTGGCAAGTCCAAGATTGGCAATCTGCCAAAAGCTATTATTAGAGAATGAAACCCAGAGATATTTTTCTTATATAATTGGGTCTCCATCCAAGGAAATTCCTAGAAAAGGGGTTTTCAAATGCATCAAGGACAACAAGTAGTGACAATTAAGGTTGGAGTCAATGGGATGACTAGCGAAAACAAATGAGTTGGACAGTGACAAGTATTAGTATGGATCTGAGTAGGAAGGAACCTTAGAGATTAGTTAGATCCTCTTCCTTAATTTTGCAGACATGAAAACAAACCTTGAAAAAGAAAGATCTGGACTAAGCACCTTTTTCAAGCTAAATAAAAAACTAGAACTCCATCCTCTCATAACTCACGATGGCTAAAATAATCATTTAGCATATTAAAATATTATGTAACTTCAGATATTTAAAAATTATATCCCCAAGTGCTAGAAAGAAAATATATTTAAGGGATGAAGAGTTAAAGTAACTGAAGCATGGGGAGGATTTTAGAAATAAGGAAGAGGCAATGGGCAGTGACAGGTTATGGCATTGAAAAGATAGGTAGGGTTCAATTCAGACTATGGGTTTTGAATGCCAGTTAGAGACTTACATTTCTTGCATTATAAGCAATAGAAATTATGTGCTTAGCTTTCAAAACTTCTGAAAATGTGTGATTTGTTTCCATAGGTTTTCCTACTGAAGTTTCAAAGATTTTGGGGTTTTAATTCACATAGTGTTATGGAGTTTATTAACATCTTGACCAAATGACTGTCTAGCATCATATTATTTATGTTATTTAGAACAATTCACATTAATCAAAACAAAGAAAAGGGAGAAGATTTGAGATGTTTTGTTCCTTCTAATTGACTACTGGACATTTTCTGCTCTGCCATTGTATAGGCGCAGGAAATTGTTTAGAAGTTGTGTTCAATATTCACCATTCCCAGAGTAACCGTAAATATGCCTTGCCATAAAAAACAAGGTTCCATGTTACTACAGAAACTACTGTTATCCATATGAAAAGTAGTGGCTTGTTACTTAAGAGGTCCAACTTAAGGTACATGGAGCATACTATTTCTCTACTCACTTCATTATCATGCCATTATCTCCACTTTTCCAAGATACATTGCCTAAAGTTCTTTACTTTCCATTATTACTTATAATTTTACCTTTTTAGACATTTAGGTTAAAATGGAAAATTTTAGAAAATACAAACTCTACATGAAATACAGAATGTGTATCATTCATTCCCATCTGAGTATGACTGAATTTATTCAGGTTTATTTACTTCCAGCAAATTCCTGGGAATATATTCAATAAATGCATGTTTCCATTGGGGATAGAGAGAGAAGAGGAACAGTTACTTTGAAAATATTCTTGATACAAACAGTTAAGGAGAAATTCTGCAAAAGATAGGTAATGTAGGTGACTGCATGAAGTACTGCTGAATACTAGATGGGAGGAGGCAATTCTAGAAACTTTGCTAAACCTTTAGTTCAGGTCTTGTACTACTCCTGGGTACTCTGATGATATTCTGTGAATTGCTATATTTCAGACTTATGTGATTTTTATACTTATATGTTTTTTATCTCTCAACTAGACTGTAATTTCTTGACTACAAGATGCATGTCTCATTCATCTCTGCATTGTCAGTACCTATGAGAGGTGGCACATGATAGGCAAACAGAAAATTGTTTAGTTAATACATGAGTATAAAAATGCCAAAGACTTTAATTACTTCAGTTTTTCCAAGGGAGCATTCAATTGGGCATATGTTTCTCCAAACTCTATTCTATACCTGATTTCTTTATATGGAATAGCTTTCTATTGTGAAATGTGGGGTTTCTGCCTTAATATAAATACAAACTAACCAGAAATATCATGTCTCCTGATGCCCATTCTGGGAAAGACTCTCATTTCACTCCAGGGGAGATACAGTAAGAATATATCTTTCAGTTATGGTTGAAGGCTTGAAGATTTAACTTTTTGTATAGTCACCTGACATTATTAGAATGAAGCAACTTTGCAATTTAGAATCATCTTGATGTTGACTGATTAATGGCAAGGATCAACATTAGTCAGTCTCAGTATTTCTAGAATACCTTTTCTCTTCTCCTAATATTTTGCTATGTGTGTTCTGTGGGGGGACACAAAATACATAATGTGGTTGAATTAACTAGGATATGCTGCATTGCCAAATTAACCCTTGAAATCTCAATGGTCCCACACAACACAAGTCTAATTGTAGTTCATATTACATGGTAACCCACATTAGCAGGAGCCTTATTCCACAGCCACTGAGAGACCCAGGCTGATAGAGGCTGCATCATCTTGTGAAATCACTCTTATGACAGGAGAAGAAATTTATAGACAATCAGGCATTGACTTTCAAATACGTTGGCTTTGATTTTAATTTTCTTTTATATCTCATTGGCCACAATTAATTTCATAGCCCAACCTAACTCTGAGGGGAGTGAAAAATGTAGTGGGAGGAACATAGATGTTTTATATCACTAAATATCTTTGCAACAGACATTCCAGCTCTAAGTGCAAGAGGAATCTTAAGAAGGTAAAAAATAAGAAAACCTTCATCATAGAACCGGGGAGGGAGAAATAAGAGTACAATACTTCCAGAGTTCCCTAATTTCCAGGAAAATCTTTGTATGAATTGTAAATGCCTTCTGGGGAGTGAAATTGAATTTGAAAAACTCTGAACATGACTTTGGCCTCAAAGTGAAGAGGACTGAAGAAGTGGTCAAAATGGGTAAGTTCTGTGCTGGCTAGTTGAGGTTGTTGCTCTAGGTTGCAGCCAGCATAGGAACAGAACGATTATTGCCCAAGTCTTATTTGATGAAAAAATAAAGGTGGGGGTTGGCTTTTGTTACCATTGCAGGGTAAAGGGTGAATACAGAGGCCCAGTGGACTCCATGACCATGGATGTTGGGAAAAGGCTAATGGCAGTCAAGTTTCACAGATGTCACAGGCTTGAGGCCCAGTTAAAGGAGCTAACTGGATTATGTACCATAACTTTGCTTTAGAGAAGGAACTTGCATTGCCTATCCCTTAACCACAGAGACAAGACTGTTTAAGTGTAGGGATATATTGGAGATAGAGCTTCACTTCTGACCCACAGTTTGTTTGAGTTACCACTGTACAAAATCACGTGCATTACATGTTACATAGTTCCCACCACTGCTGCCAGCCTGTCCATGGCTCATGCCTATTTTCAGCCTGACCAGTCAGTCATGTTCCATGCCCCTTGATGACATTGTTTCTGTTTCCTATCTACCTGTACCCTTGACTGCTCATTCTGAGCACTACACACCATGCTCACCACCACTGCTGCTAATCAGGAAACATCCACCATACTCCATGTATCCAACCCAATCATTCTCATTATCAAAGTGGTCACACAGGTAATGGAATAACATAAATTCTGAAAGAAAAATAAAACTGCCAACTAATATTATCATATCAAGAAAAGCTATCCATAGAAATAAAGGAGAAACAAGACTTTCCAGCATGAGTAAAAACTGAGGGAATGCCACAAGACTGACCTTACAAAAGATGCTTAGAGGGAGTTTGATATTCAGAAGCAAAAGAATCTCCATCATGAAAGTATAAAATCCATTATTAGAGACACCAAAAAAAATCGATTAACCTTTCACTTTCCTTCCACTTATCCACTCTTGCCAGCATTTCATAACCACCATCCTAGTCACAACTTTTATAAAGTCAACCCTTTTAGATTCCACATATGAATAAGATCATGCAGTACTTGTGTTTTTTCCTTATTTTATTTTTGTGAATGTAAAGACAATACTTTTAAAATTTATTCTTTTTAGTTACATACAACACCAGGATACTCACAGATAAAATCATAAATCATTGAACACAACCAGCTCCAATTCAGTCGCCAGCAGTTCCACCCCACTGCTCCACTCTCTCCATTCCACCAATCCCCGTCTAATGCATATACAGTTTATTTTTTTAAATGAGTATCCTGTGGATACACCCAATGCTGGAAAGGACTGTGCTACAACTGTGTATATGCATATGAAAGTTTGATCAAATTCACTTGATTATTCTTCCCTTTCCAGCCCTGTCCCTTCTTTTTTCTCCTCAAACCCCTTTTTCTACTCTACTGATCTTTCTTCTATTTTGGTGAAATTCCCACTTCTTACTTTATGTTTTTGTTTCTGGGTTATTTCACTTATCATAGTGATCTCTAGTTCATCCATGTTGTCACAAATGACAGGATTCAGACATAGTGACTTCTTTTCCTTTGGATATATGCCCATTATTGGAATTGCTATATCATATGTTAGTTTCATTTTAATTTGCTCAGGAATATCCAATTGTTTTCAATAATGGTTTTTCCTAGTTTACATTTTATCGAACAGTATTTCAGGGTTCCCTTTTCTCCATATCATTTCCAGAACCAGTTATCTTTAATTATTTTGTTATTAATAATGTGTACACAAGTGAGGTGATCTTTCATTTTAGATTTGATTTGCACTTCCCTGATAATTAGTGATATTGAGAAATTTGTATATACCTATCAACATATCTTTAAACAAGTCTATTTTGACCCATTGCAATTAAAAAAATATTAGAGTATTATACATAGTAGTTGGGTAGATCCCAACAAAGTCATTCATGGATGGAATTTGATTTCAGTTAATTTTTCCCCTTTTCCTCCCCTCCTCACTCACACAATTTCCTTCCTTTTACTGATAGTCCTTTCACTAATTATTTATTTACTTATTTTGAAGTATTTTAGTTGTAGATAGATACAATAACTTTATTTTATTTATTTGTTTTACATGGTGATGAGAATTGAACCCAGTGCCCCACATATGTCAGGCAAGTTCTCCACTACTGAGCCACAATCTCACCCCTATTAATATTATAAAAATATTTTTTAAATTGTAGATGAGCACAATACCTTTATTTAATTTATTTATTTTTATGTGGTGCTGAGGGTCGAACAATGTGCCTCAACTTCGAGTCACAACCCCAGCCCTAATCCAGTTATTTTTGATCGGTCCTTTCTACTTATACATAAAGGTGAAATTCCCTGTGTTATATTTATATGCACACCAAGCATAATATTTTTAAATTGATTCCATATTTCCTCATCTTTCCTATCCTTCCATTCCTCATTTCCTTTACTCCACAAATCATCCTTATATCTGTATGTTATCTGATCCCCTTTGTTCTTTCCATTTTTTTTCTAGCTTCCACAAATGAGAGGAAACATTTGACACTTGATTTCCTAAGAATGGCTTATCTCACTTAGCACAATGTTCTCCATCTCCATCTGTTCACCAGAAAATGCCATAATTTCATTTTTTAAATTTATTTTAATTGAAAAACTGGGATACATCTTGTTTCTCTGATTATACATGAAGTAGAGGCATACCATTTCTATAATCATACATTTACATAGGGAAATGGTGTTTGATTCATTCTGTTATTTTTTCCTCCCCCCAACCCTTACAAACCTCTTTTCCATCTATACAGTCCCTCCTTCTTTCATTCTTGCCCCCCTCCCACTCATATTATGTGTCATCATTCACTTTTACGTAAGTTCATTCATCCTTAGGTTTTTTTGAGATTGGCTTATCTCACTTAGCATGATATTCTCCAATTTCATCCATTTGCCTGCAAATGCCATAATTTTATCATTCTTTATGGCTGAGTAATATTCCATTGTATACATATACCACAGTTTCATTATCCATTCATCAACTGAAGGGCATCTAGGTTGGTTCCACAATCTGGCTATTGTGAATTGAGCAGCTATGAACATTGATGTGGCTGTAGCTCTGCAGAATGCTGATTTTAAGTCCTTGGGGTACAGGCAAAGGAGTGGGATGGCTGGTTCAAACGGTGGGTCCATCCAAGTTCTCTAAGGAATCTCCACACTGCTTTCCAGAGTGGCTAAATTAATTAGCAGCTCAACCAGCAATGTATGAGTATACCTTTTTCCCCACATCCTCGCCAACACCTATTGTTGCATGTTTTCTTGATAATCAACATTCTAATTGGGGTGAGATGGAATCTTAGGGTAGTTTTGATTTGCATTTCTCTTATTACTAGAGATGTGGAACATTTTTTCATATATCTGTTGATTGATTGTACATCTTCTTCTGTGAAGTGTCTGTTCATTTCCTTAGCCCATTTGTTGATCGGTTATTTGTATTCTTGGTGTAGAGTTTTTTGAGTTCTTTATAGATTCTGGAAATCAGTGCTCTGTCTGAAGTGTGAGAGGAAAAGATTTTCTCCCACTCTCTAGGCTCACTCTTCACATTGCTGATAGTTTCCTTTGCTGAGAGAAAGCTTTTTAGTATGAATCTATCCCAGTTATTGATTCTTGCTTTTATTTCTTGTGCTATGGGAGTCCTGTTAAGGAAGTCTGATCCCAAAGCTGACATGTTGAAGATTTGGACCTACTTTTTCTTCTATAAGATGCAGGGTCTCTGGTCTGATTCTGAGGTCCTTGATCCATTTTGAGTTGAGTTTTGTGCAGGGTGAGAGATAGGGGTTTAGTTTCATTCTGTTGCATATGGATTTCCAGTTTTCCCAGCACCATTTGTTGAAGAGGCTATCTTTTCTCCATTGCATATTTTTGGCAACTTTGTCTAGTATTAGAAAATTGTATTTATTTGGGTTTATGTCCATGTCCTCTATTCTGTACCATTGATCTACCTGTCTATTTTGGTGCCAATACCATGCCTTTTTGTTACTATGGCTTTGTAGTAGAGTTGAATATCTGGTATTGCAATACCCCCTGTTTCACTCTTCCTGCTAAGGATTGCTTTAGCTATTCTGGGATTCTTATTCTTCCAGATGAATTTCATAATTGCTTGCTCTATTTCTGTAAGGTACATCATTGGGATTTTAATTGGAATTGCATTGAATCAGTATAGCACTTTAGGTAGTATGGCCATTTTGACAATATTAATTCTGCCTATCCAAGAACATGGGAGATTTTTCCATCTTCTAAGGTTTTCTTTAATTTCTTTCTTTAGTGTTCTGTAGTTCTCATTATAGAAGTCTTTCACCTGTTTTGTGACATTGATTCCAAAGTATTGTTTTTGAGGCTATTTTGAATGTGGTAGTATTCCTAACTTCTCTTTCTGAAGATTCATCACTTATGTATAAAAATGCATTGGATTTATGAGCATTGATCTTGTAACCTGCTACTTTACTGAATTCACTTATTAGTTCTAAAAGTTTTCTGGTGGAATTTCCAGGTTCCTCTAAATATATAATCATGTCGTCAGCAAATAGGGATAGTTTGAGATCTTCTTATCCTATTCATATCCCTTTAATTTCTTTGGTCTGCCTAATTGCTCTGTTTAGAGTTTCAAGGACAATGTTGAATAGAAGTGATGAAAGAGGGCATCCCTGCCTTGTTCCAGTTTTTAGGGGGAATGCTTTCAGTTTTTCACCATTTAGAATGATATTGGCCATGGGCTTAGCGTAGATGGCCTTTACAATATTAAGGAATGTTCCCACTACGCCAATTTTTTCTAGTGATTTGAGCATGAAGGGGTGCTGTATTTTATCAAATGGTTTTTCTGCATCTATTGAAATAATCATGTGATTCTTGACTTTAAGTCTGTTGATATGGTGAATTACATTTATTGATTTCCAGATGTTGAACCAACCTTGCATCCTTGGGATAAAACCCACTTGATCATGGTGCACTATCTTTTTAATATATTTTTGTATGCTATTTGCTGAAATTTTGTAGAGAATTTTTTCCTCAATGTTCATTAAAGACACTGGTCCACAATTTTCTTTCCTTGATGTGTCTCTGTGTGATTTAGGTATCAGGGTGATATTGGCTTCATAGAATGAGTTTGGGTGGGTTTCCTCCTCTTCTCATTCATGGAATACTTTGAGGCGTATTGGAATGAGCTCTTCTTTAAACGTTTTGTAGAACTCGGCTGAGAAACCATCTGGTCCCAGACTTTTCTTTGTTGGTAGGCTTTTGATGACCTCTTCAATTTCATTGCTTGAAATTGATTTATTTAAGTTGTGTATGTCCTCCTCGTTCAGTTTAGGTAATTCATATGTCTTTAGAAACTTGTTGATGTCTTCGAGGTTTTCTGTTTTGTTGGAGTATAGATTTTCAAAATAGCTTCTAATTATGTTTTGTATTTCACTAATGTCTATAGTGATATTTCCTTGTTCATTCCGAACTTTAGTAACTTGAGTTTTCTCTCTCCTTCTCTTTGTTAGTGTGTCTAAGGGTTTTTCAATTTTGTTTATTTTTTCAAAGTACCAACTCTTTGTTTTGTTAATTTTTTCAATTGTTTCTTTTGTTTCAATTCCATTGATTTCAGCTCTGATTTTAACTATTTCCTGTCTTCTACTACTTTTGGTGTTGGTCTCCTTCTTTTAGGACTTTGAGTTGTAGTGTGAAGTCATTTATTTGTTGATTTTTTCTTCTTTTTTTGAATGCGCTCCATGAAATAAATCTTCCTCTAAGTACTGCTTTCATACTGTCCCATAGATTTCGATATGATGTGTCTTTGTTCTCGTTTACTTCTAAGAATTTTTTTATTTTCCTCCTGATGTCTTCTGTTATCCATTCATCATATAACAGTGTATTATTTAATCTCCACGTGTTGGAGAAGTTTCTGTCTTTTATTCTGTCATTTATTTCTAATTTCAATCCATTATGATCTGATAGAATACATGGTAGTATCTCTATCTTCTTGTATTTGCTAACAGTAGCTTTGTGGCATAAAATATGGTCTATTTTAGAGAAGGATACATGTAATGCTGAGAAGAAAGTGTATTCGCTCTTTGTTGGATGATATATGCTGTATATGTCTGTCAAGTCTAAATTGTTGATTGTGTTATTGAGATCTATGGTTTCTTTATTCAATTTTTGTTTGGAAGATCTATCCAGTGGTGAGAGACATGTGCGAAAATCACCTAGTATTATTTGTTGTGGTCTATTTGATTTCTGGAATTGGGAAAGATTTGTTTGACGTACATGGGAGAGCCACTCTTTGGCGCATAGATATTTATGATTGTTATGTCTTGCTGATTTATGCTTCCCTTAAGCAGTATGAAATGTCCTTCTTTATCACTTCTGACTAGTTTTGGCTTGAAGTCCACATTATCTGAATGAGGATGGATACTACAGCTTTTTTGCTGAGTCCGTGTGCATGGTATGTTTCTCTCCATCCTTTCACCTTTAGTCTATGGGTATCTCTTTCTATGAGATGAGTCTCTTGCAGGCAGCAAATTGTTGGATTTTTCTTTTTAATCCAATCTGCCAGTCTATGTCTTTTGATTGATGAGTTCAGGCCATTAACATTCAGGGTTATTATTGTGATATGATTTGTATTCCCAGTCATTTGACTCATTTTTGTTTTTTGACATGATTTGTTTTCTCCTTTATTTGTCTATTCCTTTAGGCTATTTCCACCCATTGCTGATTTGCATCATTGTTTTTCATTTCTTCCTCATGTAATATTTTGCTGAGAATGTTCTGTAATGCCGGCTTTCTTTTTGTAAATTCTTTTAGCTTTTGTTTATAATGGAAGGATTTTATTTCATCATCAAATATGAAAGTAAGATTTGCTGGGTATAAGATTCTTGGTTGGCATCCATTTTCTTTCAGGGGTTGGTAAATGTTGTTCCAGGCCCTTCTGGTTTTTAGCGTCTGGGTTGAGAAATCTGCTGATATTCTTATTGGTTTCCCCCTGAATATAATTTGATTCTTTTCTCTCACAGCCTTTAAAATTCTGTCTTAATTTTGTATGTAGGTATTTTCATAATAATGTGCCTTGGCATGGGTCTATTGTAATTTTGTATATTTGGAGTCCTATAAGCCTCTTTTACCTGGTTTTCCATTTCATTCTTCAGATTTGGGAAATTTTCTGATATTATTTCATTGAATAGATTGTTCATTTCTTTGGTTTTTTTCTCTGTGCCTTCCTCAATCCCAATAATTCTTAATTTTGACCTTTTCATGATATCCCATAACTCTCGTTGATTCTGTTCATGATTTATTACCATCTTCTCTGTTTGGTCAATTTTGTTTTCAAGGTTAAATATTTTGTCTTCAGTGTCTGAGGTTCTGTCTTCCAGGTGTTCTATCCTATTTGGTATGCTTTATATTCAGTTTTTAATTTGGCTTACTGTTTCCTTCATTTCAAGGATTTCTATTTGTTTTTTTTTTCTCAGTCTCTAACTCTTTATTGAAATGATCTTTTGCTTCTTGTATTTGGTCTTTTAACTGTTGATTATTGCGATCATTTAATGCCTGCATTTGCTCTTTCATCTCATCCTTTATTACCTGCATTTGCTCTTTCATCTCCTCATTTGTTTCTCTGATTGTTTTTATTATGTACATTTTGAACTCCCTTTCTGACATTTCTTCTGCTGTGCTGTCATTGGGTTTTATTGATATAGTATCTAGGTTTGTTTGGGACATTTTCTTCCCTTGTTTTCTCATATTGGTCAGATATCAGTGGGACTCTGAGTTATTGCAGATTTCCTCTATTGACTCATAGTGTCCCTGTAGATTTCCAGTATGTCACCTCCCAGCCTTCAGTAGCCTGAAGTCTTAGAGGAATTTGATAATGCAGTGCTTTGAAGAAAGCTTCCCCTAGCCTGCTACTGGGTCCAGGGCTGGGCGCTGTTTCTCCATGTAAATCCTTCTCACTGGGCGGACCTGCTCTGAGAAGCTGGCTGTGGATTGTGCCTGCCAGTGTAGGGAGCAGGGCTGATTAGGGAAGACTCTCACTGCCCTGCCCTGCTCCCAGAAGTTGCCCACTATCCAGGCCTGCCATCAGGGACAAGTTTCACCCAGTGGAAGAGACTCAGCCTGTCGATTTATGTTGGTCCGAGTCTCTCAATATCTCCTCTTCTTGAATCCTGTGTTCTGGAGTGATGGGAGATGCAGTTACCCTCTAGTCTGCCATCTTGGATCTCTCCAGTTATTAATTTTTTTAGCATATCTGTGTCATGGAAAATTTTAATTTCTCATCTAATTTGAAAGAGAGCTTAGCTGGGTGTAGCAATATTGGCTGGTAATTGTTTTCTTTAAGCTCTTGGAATCTCATTCCAGGTCCTCCTTTATATTAGTGTATGAGTTGAGATTTAATAAGTGGGTCTTATTTTTTGTCTCTAAATGTAAATTGATATTTCTCTCTTGCTGCTTTTAATCTTCCTTCTTTATTTTCTATGTTAGGTATTTTGATTATGGTTTATCTTTGAAAACTTTTTTTCTGATCTGGTCAATTTGGTTTCCTCTGTGCCTTTTGTATGTAGATATCTATTTTATTTTCAATGTGGGGAAAGTTTTGTGTTAATATCCCACTAAAAATATTCCTAATACTTTTAGCTTGCATATCCATGTTTTATTCTTTCCCAGTGACTCTCAGATTTAGTTTCTTGATGTTGTTCCAGAGTTCTTATATATTCTGATATGTTCTATCATTTTCTTCCTTTATTGACTACTGTGCACTCAAGTCTATGTGCTGTCTTCAAGGCCTAAGTTCTGTATTCAAGGGCCAAAGTTCTATATTTTTATGAAATCTAATCTGTTGGTGATGCTTTCAAGTGAATTTTTAATTTGATACATTGTGTCTTTCATTTCCAGGAGTTCTGATTGGCTTATTATCATTATCTATGTTTTTTTATTAAAATGGTCTTTTACCTTCTGCATTTGCTCCTATAATTGAGTCCTTAAATCTTCTTCATTGAAACCACTAAATAAATTTAATAATCAGTTTTTAAAAATCTGTCTCTAGGATCTCTTCCACTTCCATTTCTTTGTAATCTTTTGTTAGGGAATTGTGAATTTTAGGAGATATCATTTGCCTATTTTTTCATATTTTCAGAGGTCTTGGATTTGCACATAAATTGAGGAATATTCCCCTTCAGCTTGGCTATGCATTTCCTTTTGTGTGTAGTTATTGTTTTTTGTTCTGAGACTTCTCTCTATTTTTGATATGTGGGTAGATATCATGGAGTGCTACTCCTGGGTGCCTTATTATTTTCCCTTTTCTCTCTCTGCCCTCAGTGGACACCGCCAATCAATCAAACTGGTACATACATAACATATTGTTTCTTATATACTATTTAAAGTTTCTGACTTTATGTGACTCTCTACCTTATTTTACAGTCCAGTATTAAGTTTCAGTGAGTTCCCTTTGTTACCTACCTCACTTAGGAACAGCCTTCCTGCTTTTTAAGTTTTTTTGCTGAAGAACTGCTAGGAAGTACATCTTCCTTTAATCTGTCATCTTCTTATTTCTCATTGCCAATGTTTAATTTTTTGTCATTAATTTTCAGAAGTTTCTTAATATATTCTGGCTATCAACCCCTTGCCAAATGTACATATTGTGAATATTCTCTCCCATTCCATAGGATGTCTCTGTATGCTTTTGAGTGCTGTCTTTGTTCTAAAGAAGCACTTTAGTCTGATGTAATTCTACTTGTCTATTTTGCTTTTGCTTCTGGTGTTTTTGAGTTCTTGTCCAAAAAAATCCTTGCCCATTCTAATATCTTGAAGCATTTCACTATGTTTTTTTTTCTTTTTATAGATTCAAGCATTATATTTAAGCTGTTATTCTATTTTGTAACTGGTAAGGATAGGGTCTAATTTCATTATTCTTTATATAGAGTTCCAATTTTCCCAGCAGCATTTTTTGTAAGGGCTATTCATTGGACAATGTATGTTCTTAGCATCTTTGTAAAATCAGTTGTCTGTAGATGCATGGTTTTATTTCAGGACTCTCACTTCTGTTCCATTCATTTATATGTCTGTTTTGATGCCAATGAAAACCTATTTTGAAGACTGCATATTTAAAATATGTTTTGAAGTAAGGTATTATCATGTCTCCTGTTTTGTTCTTTTTCTCAAGATGACTTTGTCTATAGAGGGATTTTTTGTGGTTCCTTGAAAATATTAGGATGTTTTTCCATTTTTTTTAATCATGTCATTGGTATTTTGATAGGGATTGATTTTAGTATATAAATTGCTTTGGGTACTGATTTTCCTATCCATGAACATGGAATGTCTTCCAGCTTTTTAATATCTTTTTTATTGTCTTTTTCAAGGTGTTATCATTTTTAGAAATGTTTCACATCTTCTTTTAAATTAATTCCTAAATATTTTTATTTTATGGAACTATTGTAAATAGATTGCTTTCTTGATTTCTAGCTCAGATAATTTACTGTAGACTTATAGCAACAATACTGAGGTTTGAATGTTGACTTTTATCTTCAAACTTTGCTGAATGCGTTTGTTAGTTCTCATAGCTTATTGGTGTAATTTTGGGGGTTTTTAAAAATAAAATCATGTTATCTGCAGTAACAATTTGACTTCTTCCTTTCTAATTTTCAAGCTTTTATTTTTCTTTTGCCTAATTTTTCTATATAGGACTTCCAGAATTATATTAAATAAAAGAACAAGAGTAGGCATCCTTGTCTTGTTTTAGATCTTACAGAGAAATTGCTCAACTTTCCCCCTTTTATCATAGTTTTAAAAGTTGATGTAATGTAAATAATCTTTATTATGATAAAATATATTCTTTCTGTATATAATGTGCCCAGTGTTTTTACCATGAAGGATGCTGAATTTTATCAAATGCCTTTTCTGCATTAATTGAAATGACCATATGATTTTAGTCTTTCATTCTGTTGATGTGGTGTATCACATGTATTGATTTGCTTACAGTGAACTATCTTTGTATCCTTGAATCCCACTTGATAATGGAGAATGATCTTTTTACTTAGTTGGTGGATTCAGTTTTCTAGCATGATGCATCTATGTTTATAATTATTATTGGCATGTAGTTTTCTTTCTTCCTTTTCCTTTTTTAGTTTTTATATTTTTATTCTTTTTGATTTAACTCTCATCTGGTTTGTTGTCAAGTTAATGCTATCCTCAAAGAATGAATTTGGAAGAATCACTTTCTTATCTATGTTTTTGAGTAACTTAAGGAGAATTGGTATTAGTTCTTTGAATGTTCCATAGGATTTAGCACAGAAGCCTTATGGTCCTAAACATTTCTGCAATGTGAAGCTTTTTTTTTTTTTTTTTTTTTTTTTTTTTTTTTTTTTTTTTTTTTACTGATTCAGTCTTGTTATTTTTATCAGTCTGTAAAGGTATTCTATTTATTAATGGTTCATTCTTTGTAAGATGCATGTGCCTAGGAATTTGACAATTTCTTCTAGATAATCAAATCTGTTGTCATATAGTTGTTAATAATTATCTGTAATGATATTTTGTATTTCTGTGATGTCAGATGTAATGAATCTCTTTTACTTCTGATTTTATATTTTATGTTCTTTTCTCTCCATTCTCAGTCTAGAAGAGGATTCATTTTTTATATCTGTCTTTTGAAAGAACCAGCTCTTTATTTCCTTGATCTATATATGTTTTCTTTTACACATTAATTGCTTTTCTTTCAGTGTGAAGAACTGCTTTCGTATTTCTTGTAGAACAGATCTGGTAAAGTTATATCCTCTAAGCTTTTGTTTGGTAATGTCCTTATCCATCTTTCACTTCTAAAGGATGCCATTGTTGGTTACAGTACTTTGCATAGCCAGTATTTTTTCTTCAGGACTCTATAAATCTGAAGTCACTTTCTCTTGGCCCTGAATGTTTCTGCTGAGAAGTTGGATATCTGACAATTTAGGACATTTATATATCATGTGTTTCCTTGTTTTGCAATCATGAATATCTTATCTTTGTTTTTCACATGTAAGAGCTTTATTATAAGAGGTCTTGTATAGACTTGATGGAATTATATTGAATAGTGAATTTTCATATTTCTGTATCTGGATATTTGTATCGGATATTTTTGATACATTTTCTGTTATTTCTTTGAAATTTCTTTTTACTTATTTGGCATTCTCAAGTGTATATTAAACTTCATTTACCTGAATATTTGTTCTTCTAATACTACCACAAAGTTTCCATAAGCTACTTCATTCCTTCTTTGTTTCTCTCTTTCTATGGTCTATTTTCAAATAGTCTTTGAAATCAGTAATTATTTCTTATATTTTTTCTATCCTGCTATTGATGCCTTTGATAACATTCTCAATTTCAGTGACTATGTTTTTCAACTCAATAACTTGTTTGATATTTTAATTGTTTCCATATCCTTGTGTAGTAACTCTGTCAGAGTAATGGGAAATTTCTCTGTTTTCCTCAAGTTCATTGTGTTTCATTAAAATATCCTCTATCCAAAAATTCTCCCATACTCATTACTGCTTGGTCAGTTTCTGGCACAATATATTGAAGACTAGGTGAGGTCACTGTTTCCTGAATGCTCTTGACAACTGTAATTAGACACATTGAAGGATCAGGATCAGGTATTTACTCCAGTCTTCCTGATCTGTCTTGTGTGTGTGTGTGTGTGTGTGTGTGTGTGTGTGTGTGTCTTTCCAGAAATCTTAAGCAAGTTGCTTCTTTTCTCTGAGCCATCAACTACTTCCACTGTTTCATCATGGGTTGGTGTCTAGTACCAGGTTTACAGGGAGTCTTCTGTTCATTTGTTGTCACTGTTTCAGTACTTGAGGGCCATTCAAGCCTAGTTTAGTCCCAAATATATTGTTGCTATAGTATTCAGAAAGAAAATGAGCATCACCTATGAGAGAAGTCTGTATTTATAAGTCTCTCACTGAGGCTAGGATAAGCCTGAATGCCTTCCCAATAGATAATAGTCCATGGATACTATATTTTACTATATTATAATAATTTGTGGAATTTCTGCAGGATTCTACCTAGTTCTGAGAAGATTTTATTGTGGATTGACTAGTCCTAGGCTCCTATGTCACAACTGTGGTAATCAAATCTATCAAGCTATGTCACATCCAGAGTTCACAGCACACCGAGATCAGCACAACACTGAGTTAGAACCAAGGCCCATGCTGCTGTGGGCTCCTTGTTTCTGAGGTAGACTTGTTTTGCAAAATTTTTGCAACCAGTAACGGGTGATTTTCTAATAGATTGGAGCTGTATATTCCCTTGGCACTAGGGCTGTTCCAGAGGCTCCCACGTAGGCAAGCCTGGAGATTTCAGCTGTTAGT
Source organism: Sciurus vulgaris (assembly GCF_902686455.1). NCBI lineage: Eukaryota > Metazoa > Chordata > Mammalia > Rodentia > Sciuridae > Sciurus > Sciurus vulgaris. The sequence continues at coordinate 71,238,892 of NC_136471.1, forward strand.
TTTGCCTATTGTTAGCTTTTTCCAGTCTAGGTAAATTCTCAGGTAAAATTATATTTATTACAACCATAGCAAATGGAGTTTTGCTACATGTTATGTTGTCCAAGTTTGGGATAGTATTGGTGAAGGCATCCTTTGCCACCTAGGCCTATAGTAAGCTTGGTCATGTCTGAGACTAATAGCTTCAAGGGCCCACACAGTCCTAGTGGTGCATCAGAGCCCTTGCTGAAGCTGAGAGTAATACACGCCAAGGCAAGTGTCCATCCCACCAGGACCCAGATATCTTCTTGATTCTAGGGAAGTTTTATAGATAAACATTTGAGTACTAGTCTGTCTTTAGGTATTCTGCCTGAGATTGGGGATGGGGTAGAGACAGTCCCATGGACGTAAAGATTGGAGCAGCCAGACCTGGTGGTACATGCCTGTAATCCTAGCAACTCGGGAGGATTATACAGAAGGATCACAAGTTCAAAGTCAGGCTTCACAACTTGGCAAGACTCTAAGTAACTTAGTGAGACCCTGTCTCAAAATAAAAAAAAGAAAAAGGGCTGGGAATGTAGCCCAGTGGTAAAGTCCCTCTGGGTTCAATACCAGTGCAAAAAAGAAAATAAAAATAAAAAATAAAAAATCTGGTCACACAAGAGTCTTACAGCCAAAGTGGCCTACACAAACTTGGGAGGGGAGAATATGTGTTCTATGTTCTTTCCAAGTCTGAAACTGATGTTACTGAGACTTGAGACTGTTCCACCAGTGCACAAGTCACTGCTTGATGCTAGGGTCAGTGGAGGCTCTTTTTCTGGTCTTTGGATTGTATGTGGGGTCTTCTATTTCCACTGGTTTCTTAGTTTCATTGTAGATGGCTTATCATTGGTTTTGGGACAAAATCCTGTGTTAGCATTCATGCCCTTATCCCCAGTAGCTGTAGTATTGCTCCCTGATCTTCCACCTTAGGTTAGAAGAGAAATGGTAGAGGTACTCAGTTGCTTGGGGTATGACAGGGGCACAACTTTTGTATTTGCCTTACAGTAGGAATTTTAGGGTTTTTTCCTAGCACTGGTTTCACTGTGATGGGTTAATATAGATAAGGATGAACTTAACTGTCTGTTCCCTAAGCTGGAGGCTTCCCTCTGCATGCTGGGCTGCTTGAAATTGGGGGAGGAATGACATGGGAAGCTATTTTTTTTCTGTATTCTTCAGTGTGTCTTTTCATTTTTTTATACTCAAAACAGATATAATAGTCTCTCACCTGATTTAATTAGCTCATGTGAAAGAAGTTTTCCACATTAATATCTGCTCAACTTAATGTGTCAGTAGGGACAGCTCTCATGATGATCTTGGCTTCTACCTTGTTTAACTTTCCACATCTATTATTTTGAACAAACTTATCTGTCAAATCAATTAAAAAGAACACAGAGGAGAAAAAGTGAGTTTTCAGATTTGAAAAATTCAAGTGAACTTCTCAAGAGAAGGAAATATATCTGTTAGAGTTCTTAGTATTTGTACTTGGATAGAATCTCACTGATAGCATATTAAAGAAAATTAAGGAAGTGCTATCAAAATGGAGTCAAAAGTGCAAATACACATGATAATAGAAAATTGTGTCATGATGATATTTTAAAACCATAACAAAAAATTATCCTTTAAGAATTTAATGCACCTATATAACTCATAATTTAATCCCATGTTAGTTTAATATCTTGTGGATTTTGCTTACAAATGGTACTTAAATTTAGTGCATATTTCCATTACTTCTGTGGTCTTTTATCTTGATTTAGATCTCAGATATCTTCCTGCAGATTAAGAAAAAGGTACACTCATACATTGTTGGTGTGACTGCAAATTAGTATGATCACTTTAGAAACAATATGTAGATTGCTCAAAAGACTAGGAATAGAACCATATATGACCCAAATATCTCAATCCTTAGTAGCCATTCAAAAGAATTAAAATCTGCATACTATAGTGATACAAAAACATCAATGTGTATAGCAGTGCAATTCACAATAGACAAGTTATGGAATCAGTCCAGGTGCCCATCAACAGATGAATTAATAAAGAAAATGTCATATGTATACACAATGGAATTTTCTTCAACCATAATAAAGAAAGAAATTATGGCATTTGCTTATTAAATGGATGGAACTGGAGAACACTATGCTAAATAAACTAAGCCAGATTCAGAAAGTCAATTTTCAAATGTTTTCACTCATATGTGGAGACTAGAGCAAAGTAATGACAAAAAGGGTGTGGGATTTGAATCTCATTAAAATTGAGGGAAGTTTAGTGGAGTACAGGAAAAAGATTGAGGGGGAGGAAGGAGTGACAAGAAAAGGAAAGAAGTATGGAATGAATTCAACAGAATTATGCTATGTACATGTATAAACACACCACAGTAAATTCCACCTTTATGTATAACTATAAAGTATAAACTAGAAACAATAAATGATTAGACAGAAGACCAATAGAGTAGAGACAAGGGAATTGGGTGAGGGAAGAGAGGAGGGAAGAACACTAGGGACTTAAAGGGAGCCAACTAAATTCTATGCATGTATGATTCTGTCATAATGAACCCCACTATTATGTGTAACTATAATGCAGTATTAAAATATTTAAAAATAAAGTGCATTAGTGGCACCTTTCTCAAAAATTAGATAATTAAGAATTTTATTGGGCTGGGGAGATAGCTCAGTCAGTAGAGTGCTTGCCTTGCAAGCACAAGGCCCTGGGTTCCACCATTACAGAACATTCTCAGCAAAATATTCCATGAGGAAGAGATGAAAAACAACGATGCAAATCAGCAATGGGAGGAACTAGCCTAAAGGAATAGCCAAATAAAGGAGAAACCAAGTCGTGTCAAAAAAAAAAAAAAACAAAAAAACAAAACAAAAATGAGTCAAATGACTGGGAATACAAATCATATCACAATAATAACCCTGAATGTTAATGGTCTGAACTCATCAATCAAAAGACACAGACTGGCAGATTGGATTTAAAAGGAAAATCCAACAATATGCTGCCTGTAAGAGACTCATCTCATAGAAGGAGATACCCACAGACTAAAGGTGAAAGGATCGGGAAAAACATACCATGCACATGGACACAGCAAAAAAGCTGGAGTATTCATCCTCATTTCAGATAATGTGGACTTCAAGCCAAAGGTACTCAGAAGTGATAAAGAAGGACATTTCATACTGCTTAAGGGAAGCATAAATCAGCAAGACATAACAATCATAAATATCTGAGTCTCAAACAGCGGCTCATCCATGTATGTCAAACAAATCCATCTGAATTCCAGAAATCAAATAGACCACAACACAATATTACTAGGCAATTTTAACACATGTCTCTCACCACTGGATAGATCTTCTAAACAAAAATTGAATAAAAAGTCATAGATCTCAATAACACAATCAATAATTTAGACTTAACAGACATTTATAGAATATACCATCCATTCTTCTCAGCATTACATGTATCCTTCTCTAAAATAGACCCTATTTTATGCCATCAAGTTAATGTTAGCAAATAAAAGTAGATAGAGATACTACCACGTATTCTACCAGATCATAATGGATTGAAATTAGAAATAAATGACAGAATAAAAACAAACTATTCCAACACCTGGAGATTAAATAACATGCTATTATATGATGAATGGACAACAGAAGACATCAGGAGGGAAATAAAAAAATTCTTAGATGTAAACGAGAACAAAGACACATCATATCAAAATCTCTGGGACACTATGAAAGCAGTACTTAGAGGAAGATTTATTTCATGGAGAGCATTCAAAAAAAGAAGAAAAACCAACAAATAAATGACTTAACACTACAGCTCAAAGCCCTAGAAAAAGAAGAACAGAGCAACACCAAAAGTAGTAGAAGACAGGAAACAGTTAAAATCAGAGCTGAAATCAATGGAATTAAAACAAAAGAAACAATCGAAAAAAATTAACAAAATAAAGAGTTGGTTGCTTGAAAAATAAAACAAACTTGATAAACCCTTAGACACACTAACAAAGAGAAGGAGAGAGAAAACTCAAGTTACTAAAATTCAGAATGAACATGGAAATATCACTACAGACACAAGTGAAATACAAAACATAATTAGAAGCTATTTTGAAAATCTATACTCCAAAAAAACAGAAAATCTCAAAGACATCAACAAGTTTCTAAAGACATATGAATTATCTAAACTGAATGAGGAGGACATACACAACTTAAATAGATCAATTTCAAGTAATGAAATAGAAGAAGTCATCAAAAGCCAACCAACAAAGAAAAGTCCAGGACCAGATGGGTTCTCAGCCGAGTTCTACAAATCCTTTAAAGAAGAGATCATTCCAATACTCCTCAAAGTATTCCATGAAATAGAAGAGGAGGAAACCCACCCAAAATCATTCTATGAAGTCAATATCACCCTGATACCTAAACCAGACAGAGACACATTGAGGAACGAAAATTTCAGACCAACATCCATAATGAACATGAACACAAAAATTCTCAACAAAATTTTGGCAAATCGCATACAAGAACATATTAAAAAGACAGTGCACCACGATCAAGTGGGTTTTATCCCAGGGATGCAAGGTTGGTTCAACATCTGGAAATCAATAAATGTAATTCACCATATCAACAGATTTAAAGTCAAGAATCACATGATTATTTCAATAGATGCAGTAAAAGCAAGTGATAAAATACAGCATTGTTTCATGCTCAAAACTCAAGAAAAAATAGGGATAGTGGGAACATTCCTTAACATTGTAAAGGCCATCTATGCTGAGCCCATGGCCAATATCATTCTAAATGGTGAAAAACTGAAAGCATTCCGCCTAAAACCTGTAACAAGGCAGGGATGCCCTCTTTGTCCACTTCTATTCAACATTGTCCTTGAAACTCTAGTGAGAGAATTTACACAAACCAAAGAAATTAAGGGGATGCAAATAGGCAAAGAAGAACTCAAACTATCCCTGTTTGCTGATGACATGATTATATATTTAGAGGAACCTGGAAATTCCACCAGAAAACTTATAGAACTCATAAGTGAATTCAGAAAAGTAGCAGGTTATAAGATCAATGCTAATAAATCTAATGCACTTTTATACATATGTGATGAATCTTCAGAAAGAGAATTTAGGAAAACTACCCCATTCACAATAGCCTCAAAAACAATAAAATATTTGGGAATCAATCTCACAAAAGAGGTGAAAGACCTCTACAATGAGAACTACAGAACACTAAAGAAAGAAATTAAGGAAAACCTTAGAAGATGGAAAAATCTCCCATGTTCTTGGATAGGCAGAATTAATACTGTCAAAATGGCCATACTACCTAAAGTGCTATACTGATTCAATGCAATTCCAATTAAAATCCCAATGATGTACCTTACAGAAATTGAGCAAGCAATTATGAAATTCATCTGGAAGAATAAGAATCCCAGAATAGCTAAAGCAATCCTTAGCAGGAAGAGTGAAACAGGATGTATCACAATACCAGATATTCAACTCTACTACAAAGCAATAATAACAAAAACAGCATGGTATTGGTACCAAAATAGCCAGGTAGATCAATGGTACAGAATAGAGGACATGGACACAAACCCAAATAAATACAATTTTCCCTCTAGTCAAAGGGGCTAAAAATATGCAATGGAGAAAAGATAGCCTCTTCAACAAATGGTGCTGAGAGAATTGGAAATCCATATGCAACAGAATGAAACTAAACCCCTATCTCTCACCCTGCACAAAACTCAACTCAAAATGGATCAAGGACCTTGGAATCAGACCAGAGACCCTGCATCTTATAGAAGAAAAAGTAGGGCCATATCTTCAACATGTCAGCTTTAGGATCAGACTTCCTTAACAGGACTCCCATATAGCATAAGAAATAAAATCAAGAATTAACAACTGGGATAGATTCAAACTAAGAAGCTTTCTCTCAGCAAAGGAAACTATCAGCAATGTGAAGAGAGAGCCTACAGAGTGGGAGAAAATCTTTGCCACTCATACTTCAGATAGAGCAGTTATTTCCAGAATATATAGAGAACTCAAAAAACTCTACACCAAGAATACAAATAATCCAATCAACAAATGGGCTAAGGAAATGAACAGACACTTCACAGAAGAAGATCTACAAGCAATCAACAGATATATGAGAAAATGTTCAACATATCTAGTAATAAGAGAAATGCATATCAAAACTACCCTAAGATTCCATCTCACCCCAATTAGAATGGGATCACCAAGAATAAAAACAACAATAGTTGTTGGCGAGGATGTGGGGAAAAGTTACACTCGTACATTGCTGGTGGGACTGCAAATTAGTGCAGCCACTCTGAAAAGCAGTGTGGAGATTCCTCAGAAAGCTTGGAATGGAACCACCATTTAACCCAGCTATCCCACTCTTTGGCCTATACCCAGAGGACTTAAAGTCAGCATAGTACAGTGATGCAGCCACATCAATGTTCATAGCTGCTCAATTCACAATAGTCAGATTGTGGAACCAACGTAGATGTCCTTCAATTGATGAATGAATAAAGAAACTGTGGTATATATATACAATGGAATATTACTCAACCATAAAGAAGAATAAAATTATGGCATTTGTAGGCAAATGGAGGAAATTGGAGAATATCATGCTAAGTGAGATAAGCCAATCTCAAAAAAAACCAAAGGAGAATGTTCTCACTGATAAGCAGATGATGTCATGTAGTTGGGGGTGAGTGTGGGGCAAGAATGGAGGAAGGAGGGAAAAGAGGGATGGGAGGGGTGGGGGGGAAGGAAAAAATAACAGAATGAATCAAACATGATTACCCTATGCAAAAATATGATTACAGAAATGGTATGCCTTTATTCTATGTAGAAACAGAGAAACAACATGTATCCAATTTGTTTACAATAAAAATAAATTTTTAAAGAAGTTGATTCTGTTTGATATTGAAATAACTACTTTAGCTTTCTTTTTGCTTACTCTTTCATGTTATATATGTTTTTGATCATTTTATCTCAGTCTGAATGTGAATGTGTTTTTTTTTTAATCATAATGCTAACCCGGTTTTTTTTTTTTACTCCCAATACATGTGCTTAATGGCCACAATACATTTATTGTTCTACGAAATAACTTTTTTTAGTGTCTCTCTTGCTAAATGCAATTTTTTGTCATTTGGATGAATCAGAATAATGGTTAACATGGATGAAATACGTCCAAGAGTGCTTTCCAGTTCTAGCATTCTATGATTTGACAAAATTTTCCCCCTTAAAAATGTATGTGATAGTTTCATGAAATATTTCCCCCTAATTTTTTTGTGTTTGATGTCTATATTTATGGCACATTATGGAAAGCTCTGGATATGATTATTCGTTGTATATCTAAAACTGACAATATTCTCATTTCCCCTTTCAAAATGATGATTCTCAAAAATTCTTGTTTGTCAGAATTTCAGTTGTATGGAACACCTGTTTGGCACTTGAGGGAATGTGTTCACATTAGACCTTGTGTTGTTTGTACTTATTACTGTGTATTATTTCCAGATGAGCAGTTATTCACCATTATCTTTAATGCTTTTCTCAAGACTTTTTCAGTTTTAATTTTGTTATGTCATTTAATTGTGAGATGAGGCAGTTTACTGAAATCATATTTGTGATTATTTACTAAAAAATTAAATTTGTATCATTAAAATAAGAGCAAGTTTAAATGCTTCCTTTAAAAGTTTGCTCCCATTAATAAATTGAATATTAAGACAGTATAATAAAAATATATTATACAATATATGAAAATAAAGATCAAGCTAATGATTTTATTTTACCATGTCATTTTATATTGTGACAACTGAATAGTGGCAATTGTATTCACTTTGTTATAAATATCTGTGCTAGCACACATTCTTAATTCACTCTACCCGACTATTTGGAATTTATCCAGAGAATTTTACAATGCTAACATTTAAGATGGGTTTTGCCCCTTTGAATAACTTCAGGCAGTACCCAATACATTTACTGAGCTGTTTGCAGTAGTACAATGCAGAGTTGTCAAAAGCCTCTATAAAATTATGAATAAGATTTAGGTGTATTATTGTCTGGAGACAGTGATGTTTCTTTTAAGGTAGGATAGTTCTCAGTTTAAGAGATTACTAAAAAACTTTGGAAATGTTGGGAATAATGTCTGAAACAAAATACATGCAAGAGACACACAGAGTTCCTTGACCTTAATTTCTTCCATGAACTAATTCCAGTCTAATTGACATTTCTTTTTCAACTGCTAACACATTCCTCTTTCCATACCCTGCCCTAAATCAGGGTGTGAACAACAAGTACCTAAAACACTTTATCCTTGTTTGTCTTTCCTTCAGAAATTGCTACTTCAGTTCAGTAACTCCTTTTTGTAAAATGGTCACTAATTCGATGGCAGAGTTAATACTAGAATCTTATAGTTTCTTATTTTCAGTGCTATATTCTTTTTTTCTTTTTTGGTACTGGAGATTGAACTCAGGGTCATTGACCACTGAGTTACATCCCCAGCCCTGTTTTGTATTTCTTTAGAGACAGGGTCTCACTGAGTTGCTTAGCACCTCGCTTTTGCTGAGGCTGGCTTTGTACTTGTGATCCTCCTGTCTCAGCCTCCTGAGTCACTGGGATTACACGCATGCACCATGGTGTCAGGTCCATTCAGTACTATATTCTGACCATCAAATTCTGTTAACACTTTTTATTTTTGTACTATTTGCATCTTGAGAAATCAGAGATATTTAAAAGCCAATTCCATATAAAATAAAGGGGATAGCATTAGGTAATTTATATTTTGAAATTTAGAATAGTTTTGCGAAAGTGTAAGGTGATTTCATGGTATTCGCCCAGGGTATGTCTTTGTTGTTTTCTGTGCTATATCATTTGTCAGAGCCTGGAGATGGGCCATGTGGTCAGTTTTACAGCTGTTTAAAAATGAACATTTAAATTAAGCTAAATAGATACCCTCCGGTCTTTCCATTGTTCAATATGTACAGATTTACATCTGTCTTCAGAGTGAAAAAAAAAAGTGTTAAGTGATGCAGCCACTTCAAAACAATCCAGCACTTGCTCAAAAAGTTAACAAAGAATTTCCATATGATCTAGTAATTACACTCCTGGACATATACCAAAAAGAGATGAAAATATGTGTCCACACCAAACTTTGAATATAACTGTTTATAGCAGCATTATGTCACAGTTATCAAAAAGTGTAAACAACCTAAATGTCCATCAACTTAATGGATACATAAAATATGACACATGCATAAAAGGTACAATACTATTATCAATAAAAAAGAATGAAATACAGGATCTTGTCAGCAAGATGTTGAACTATCATGCTCTAGGTCCTCAATCCCCCATGGAAACACTGAATAAGCAACAACATATACACCAGAACAATTTTGAAAGATCACTAATAACCAGTTAAAAATCTGAAGCAACCATACAAATACATAACCACAAAAAAAATTTCACTAAAAATTGAAGAAAGTGTTATTGTATTTTTGCTCAAACTTGCCTCAGTACCTCTTTTGTGCAGCAAGGTGTACCCAGGAGAGAATTGATCAGTTCCCAGCTCCTTCTTCAGGACAGAAGGAAGAGAGTGAAAATTGCTAGAAATAATCTGCCTTGTCTAGGAGCCTATAAAGGGACTGATTTCTCTCTTGAGTAAATTGGAATGCTGATGGGAATGTTGGCATACTTTGGTTATCAGGTTGAATGTTGTTAAAACTGGTGGCAGGAACTGCTACACAGGAAAGAACTGCAGGAGGACTTGTCAGTCTTGGAAGGCAAGATATTATTCACTGAGGGATACAAAAGTAAAAGGGGTGAGACTCTTAGGAAAATTAAGATATTAAAAAGCATCAATGCTTAAGGGGAAACTGGTACAAAAACATACATAAGCACAAGGAATATGCATCCTTAGAAAAGGTTTGTGAGAACTCAGACATTACACCTGACTGATTAATGAAAATTTTTTCTATTCATGGAGCCAGGACACAAATAATGGGAAAGTCAGATGTTTTTTCAAATGTCCAAGTTTCAACTGATGACTACAAAATACCAAAGAAGAGGAGAGAACAAGCCATTTAAAAAAAACAAAACAAAAACAAAATAAATTTCCAGAAACAGAACCTGAAGAAACAAACCTCTGACTTCGTTGAAAAGGACTTTAAAACAAGTGTCTTAAATATTTTTAATGAGATAAAGGAAAATGTGAATGGATAAATGAACCTAACCAGGAAAACTATATGTGAATCAGGTGAGAATATAAATAGATAAATTATTTTTAAAAAGGAATTTTGTAGTTGAAAATTACAATAACCGCATTGAAAAATTCACTAAAAGATTTTAACAACTGACTCAAACAGGTAAAAGAAACAACTAGATATGAGGATAGGCAACTTGAAATGATCAGGCATTAGGAAGGAAAGGATAAATGAGGATAAAAAGGAAACATGGCCAAAATATCATAATCAAACAGATCAATGTATAGAGAATGTACCAGGAAAAGAAAGAGAAAGTTACAGGAAGATTTATTGAATAAATAATGACTAAAATCTTTCAAAATTTGAGGAAGAAATGGTATACAAATACAAGCATCTCAAAAATATCCAAGAAGGATAAATTCAAGGAGACCCATAGTGAGACACATTATAATTATATTTTATAAAATCAAAGACAGAAAAAATCTTGAAAGCAGCAAGAGAAAAGTGACTCCTTACATATAATATTAGCCTCTATAAGATTATAAAGAGAATTCTCAGCAAGAACCTCACAAACTAGAAGGTAGTGAGACATTATATATTTAAAGAACTGAAAAAATAAGATATTAACTGAAAATATTGTATCACCAAAAATGTACTTCAAAGTTAATGAGAGAAATTAATATATTAATAATGATTGATGTACAATGGAATAAATTAATACATTTCAAGGTAAACAAACACTAAGTTAATTCACTGCTTGTCAACAAGAAATCCTAAACAGAACCCTTCAAATTGAAACAAAACGATGCTAGAGAGGAAATAAAAGTCAGAAAAAAATTATCAAGTTCTGGGCATAAAAGTGGAAGTTAAGAGGAACCCACAAAAATCGTAACTGCTCCCCAAGAATGATACAATATAGCCATTGTATGGTGGCATATTGAAGCAGGAAGCTCGTGGGAAAACACTGGAAGATAATCCAGAGAGCTACCTCTCCTCTAAAAGTGGTACTTGTGATTGAATTTAACACATTGATTATGCTGACTATATATGTCAAATTTATATACTCCAAGCCCAGTGCTTATTATAAAAAGTTAACTACTCACTTAAAGATCCTGACTTGAAACAGGAAAAGAAATCCATCTCAACATGTGAGCAAATATAGAACTTTATGAAACATAAACAGGACAAGAAGATGCCTACAAATGTTTATAACCTTCCGATAATGAATTCCCCATGGATAATAAAGTGTATAAAATCCAAGACAAAAAATTTTAAAAGTTAGTTGTTCAAATGATTAAAAGAACATTTAAGGAATGAACTAGTGGAGAAAACACATAATGTGAAAGAGCATTTGAATAAAGAGAAAGAATATTTAAAAAAAAAACAAATCTTGGAAATGAAAGACTTAATAAATGATATAAAAATTCAGTTCAAAGGTTCACCAACAGTAGTAGGACACAAAAATTTCAGGGTTTGAAGACATAGTAAATAGCCTTGAACATTGTAACACTATTAAAGAAAAAAAATAAGAAAGAATGATCAGAATATCCAAGCACTATGGGACATCATTAAGAGACCAAATTAAATATCATCATTGAGGAAGTAGCAAAAATGTAGGCTAACATAAAGGCACTGATAGTATTTTTAGTGAAATAATAACAGAAAAAATTCAAATCTTAGAAATGTGATGGACATGCAGATTTAGAAGGCATTTAGAATTCCAAGGGGATGAGATAAAAAAGAATCTTTCCATGACACGATATAATTAAAACAACTAACAAAGAATAAGGAATAAACATTTAAATGTCTCAGAGAAATATCATGTCACCTTTAGAGGTAAGTAAATCAAAATAAGATCTTTTTTTCTTTATTAGTTGATTATAGTTATACATAAGAGTTGGCATCATTTTCAAAAAGTCATACATGAATTTAATCTACTCCATTTCAGTCCCTGGTGCCCCACTTGCCCACTCCACTCCTTTCCTCTTATTTCCCTCCCTCTGCTCTGTTGGTCTTCATTTCACTCATTTATCTATTTAATTTTGATTGGTGATTTGAAATACACTGTGGCATATTTATACATGCATAGGCATAACTTTGTCAAATTTCTTTCCCTTTCTGGTCCCTCCTCCCTCACTTATCTTCTTCTATTTCAATGATCCTCTTACTATCATTTTTATATCCACCCCCTATTTTCATTATTGTGTTATAGCTTCCTTATACGAGAGAAACATTTGACCCTTGATTTTCTAAGTCTGGCTTACTTCACTTAGCATGAGGTTCTCAAATACCATCCAATTACTGGCAAGCACCATAATTTCATTCTTCTTTATGGCTGAGTAAAACTCCTTTGTGTATATATACATTATTTCTTAATTCCATTCATCTATTTGTGGCATCTGGGTTGGTTACATAACTTGACTATTGTGAATTGCACTACTACAAAATGTAATGAGCCTGCATCACTATAGTATGCTGACTTTGGTTGATTTGTGTAAATACAAAGGAGTGAGATAGCTGGGTTATATGATGACCCTACTATTAGTCTTTTTGGCAATCTTTATACTACTTCCTGGAGTGGTTGTAATACTGTAGATTCCTACCAAATATGTGAGTGTACCTTTTCCCCCTACATCCTCACCAGCATATATTATTTGTATTCTTGATAATTGTCATTCTGACTGTAGTTGAATGGAATCTCTGTACTTTTGATTTTATTTTTTTTTATTTTTTTTCATTGCAAACAAATGGGATACATGTCGTTTCTCTGTTTGTACATGGCATAAAGGCATACCATTTGTGTAATCATAAATTTACATAGAGTAATGTTGTTTGATTCATTCTGTTATTTTTTCACTTCCCCCCACCCCTCCCACCCCTCTTTACCCTCTATACAGTCCTTCCTTCCTCCATTCTTGCCCCCCTCCCTAACCCTAACTATAACCCTAACACTAACCCCTCCCTCCCCCCATTATGTGTCCTCATCCATTATTAGCGATATCATTCGACCTTTGGTTTTTTGAGATTGGCTTATCTCACTTAGCATGATATTCTCCAATTTCATCCATTTGCCTGCAAATGCCATAATTTTATCATTCTTTATGGCTGAGTAATATTCCATTGTATATATATACCACAGTTTATCCATTCATCAATTGAATGTACTTTTGATTTTAATTTCCTTTATTTTTTAAGGAGACTGAACACTTGTTTATACACTTCTTGGTCATTTGTATTACTTTTGAAAAATGTCTGTTTAGCTCTTTTGTACATTTATTTATTGTGTTATATTTTTGTTAATGTTTTTGAGTTCTTTATATATGCTGGATATTAGTCCTATGTTGGTAGAGTAGCTGTCAAATATTTTCTCCTATTCTGCAGACTCTTTATTCATGCCCATGTTTCCCTAGCTGTACTGAATCTTTTTAAAGTTTATTACATCTTATTGATTGAGTCTTGGTTTTAGTTATTGAGTTTTAGTAGTCTAATTTAGGAAATTGTTGGAATAGGTTGGAGTTTTGACCTTATGTTTTCTTCTAGAAGTTGTAGTATTTCTGGTCTGATTTCCAGATCCTTGATCCACTTGATTTTTATGTGGGGTTTTATGTGCCTACAATGTCACTTTTATTCCTCAGTATTTCTTTGGCTATTTTGGGATTTTATTCTTCCACATGAATTTGCAGTCTGTTTTATTCTAGTTCTCTAAAGAACATCATTGATATTTTGATGGGGGTAATGTTGAGATCTATAGATCACTTTTGGTAATATGGCCATTCTGCCAATATTATTTCTGTCTATCCAAGAACATGGGGAGTTTTTCAAATTTCTAAAGTCTTCTTCAAATTCTTAAGTTTTATATAATTTTCATTTTGAAGATATATCACCTTCTTTCTTCCTTTTATTCCCAAGTATTTTATTTTTTGAGGCTGTTGTGATTTGAATAGTTTTCCTCTTTATTTCTCAGCATATTCATTATTAGAATATAGGAAAGGTATTGATATTTTATGGTTACCATGTATCCTTCCACTTTCCTGAATTTGTTAATTAGCTCTAGAAGTTTTCTAGTGGATTGTTTTTTTGAGTAATTCAGTATAAAATCATGTCATCAATAAGCAGAGTTAACTTTACTACTTTTTCTATTTGTCCCTTTAATTTCCTTCTCTTGCCACTGAAGTTTCTAGAACCATATTGAACAGAAATGGGGGGAGTGGACATCCTTGATTTTTTTCCTGATTTTAAAGGAAATGCTTTTAGTTCTTTTTACATTAATTATGATGTTGATTTTGGGTTTGTCATATTTAACCTTTATGATACTGAGAGAGGTTTGCTCTATTCTTAGTTTCTTCAGTGTTTTCTGGTATGAAAGGATGCTAAATTTTGTTGAAGGATTTTTATGTATGCATTGAGATGATCATATAACTTAAATTCTTCATTCTATTCATGTGATGAATTACATTTATTAATTGTGGCGAGCGAGACCAGGGCTCAGGGTTATGCCACATGCATCCAAGATGGCGACTGGCAGAGAGCCAAAGTGCGTTCTGAATGCACCTGGAGAAAAACAGGAAGCATTTACCATTGGCTGTATGATAATTAGTTCAGCCGCTTAGTGCATGGACAAATAGATCTTACATGTATGCTTGAGCTCGTGATTGCTTGACCTTTAATAGAATTGAATGGACATATCTGATTACAATTGCTTATGCATGAGACTGCTTATATATTGAGGCTGTTATCCGAATAAAGCGGAAGCTGCTTCATGAACTTCTGAACAGTACGTGTCATTTGTCCTGCTGGTCGGTGGCAAGCGGCAAGGGGTAACTGTACAGGGCATGGTGAGCACTCAGGTAAGTAATAAAGAAGAAAATTTTTCACTAGTGCACTCAACTAGCAGATTTCCCTATTTGAGGAAATGGTTGCCTTAAGGGTTTAACGGAAGGTTCCCCTAGAGAGGGAGCGTAATGGAAGATTCCCCTAGTGAGGAAATGTAATGAAAGGCTGTCCCAAGAGACAGTGACATCCTGTAGTAAACGAATATGTGTAAGGTGTTATTTGTGTTACCTTTTCTTGTTTCGTTTCTGTTTGTTGTTGTTGTGGCAATATGGACATTAGTTCATTTCTGTCTGACTTCCAAAAAACCAAAATTTCAAGAACAGTTAAGAGAAGGGGGAAAGATATTAGAAACTGTAAAAGAAGAACAATCAAGTTGAGCTTCTGAAAGAGAAAGTAGATGTTCAGACCTCTGTGTCTCCACCAGAGCAGTATTAACTCCAGAGATGGGAGTACAACCAATACCAACTTCGGTTGTTGGCCCATTACCTAAAGGAACAGTGGGACTAGTTCTGGGGAGGAGTTCTTCTGCTTTAAAAGGATTAAATATTGTCCCTGGAGTTATAGACACTGATTTTACAGGAGAAATAAAAATCCTTGCTTCTTCACCAAGAGGTGCAGCAATAATAGCTCAGGGTGATCGCATAGCACAATTGTTGGTCTTATCCAGCTGCCATGATCAATATCCATCAAAGAATATTATTAGGGGAAATAAAGGATTAGGTTCTACTGGCCAAAATATGGTCATGTTAGCATTGGATTTAAAAGATAGACCTGTGACAAAGTTAGTGATAGAAGGCAAAAGTTTTGAGGGCTTATTAGATACTGGGGCTGACGAAAGTATTATCAAAATTACAGAATGGCCCAAAGCCTGGCCACTTCAACAGGCAGATCAGACTTTAAGGGGATTGGGATAGGCTTCAAATCCTAACAAAAGCGCAGCCATATTAAAATGGAAGGTGGCTAACCAGAAGTTATATTCTGATACTGCCCGACGTAATGCAGTTGCGGGCAATCCTCAATGGAATCTAAACATGCTGACAGGCCAAGGACGATATGAAGGTCAAGGTAATCAGATTAATTTCCACCCCCATGTGTATCAACAAATTAACCCTCAACTTTTAATCTATCATTATATGGATGATATTTTACTAGCTCATAAGGAAAAACCTGTCTTAGAGCAATGTTATAATTCCTTACAATTAATTTGTGTATGTTGAACCAAGCTTGCATCCCTGGGATATAATTAACTTGGCTATGGTGTACGAGCTTCTTAATCTTCTTTGTAGCATGGACTGGTAATCTTTTCTTAAGGAGTTTTGTATCCATGTTCTTTAGGGATATTTGTCTATAGTTTTCTTTCCTTTATTTGTCTCTGTCTGGTTTTGATATCAGGGTGATATGGGCTTCAAAGAATTAACTTTGTAGTGCTCTTTCCCTTCCTTTATTTTTAAATAATTTTAGAAGGATTGGCATTAGTTTTTATTTACCAGTCTGATAGAACTCAGCTGAAAATTCCTCCAGTTCTGGGATTTTCTTTGTTGAAGGTGTTTTATTACTGCTTTAGACATATTGCTTGAAAATAGTCTATTATTTCCATATCCTCTTGGTTTATTTTGTGTACATAATGTGTCTCAAAATTTGTCAATATCTTCTTGATTCTCCAATTCATTGGAATATAAGTTTTCAAAATAGTTTCTAATGGTGTTCTGGATTTCAGAAATGTCTGGTAGTATCTAATTTTTCATCTCTAATTTTGCTGATTTGGGTCTTCTCTATCTTTTGGTTAGTATGGCTAAAGGTGTATCAGTCCTGTTATCTTTTCAAAGAACCATCTCTTTCTTGCATTCATCCTTTCTTTTGTTTTTATTCTCAATTTCATAAATTTTATCTGTGATCTTAATTATTTCCTGTTTTGGAATTAGATTGTTCTTACTTTTCTTAGTTTTTGAGTTATAACTTCAGATTGTTTATTTGGGATATTTCTTTTTATAATGTAGGCACTCAGTGCTAAAATCTTCCCTTTTAGAGCAGCCTTCATAGTGTCAGAGAGATGTTTATATTTTATGTCTATTCTCATTTGTTTCCATTTTTTCTTCTTTTTAGTGGGAAAGGAAACCAGTGGCACTTTATGATTAAGTTACATCTTCAACCATTTTATATGTTTTATTTTGAGCTAGGGTGTTATTAACTTGCTGCTGGTCTTATGAAGTTGCTGAGGCTGACCTCAAACTTGTGATCCTTTTGGCTCAAACTCTTGAGTCACTGGGGTTACTGGTATACACCTTCATGTCTGATTGTTCATAAAATTTTTTTTAATTTCTCCCCTGATTTTTTTCTATGACTCATTCCTTATTCAAAATTGTATTACTCAATGTTTCTTTGTTAAAATGTTTTCTTTTCTTTATATTGATTTCTAATTTCATTTCATTATGATCTGATAAAATTCAAGGAATTATCTCAATTTTTGTGTTTAAGACTTGCCTTGTGTCCTAAATTGTGGTCTATTTTTCTGAAGGATCCACCCACATATAGCTGAGACAAAATGAATTCAGTCGTTGTTGGATGAAATATTCTATAGATATCCATTAAATACATTTGGTTAATCACATTTTGTAGGACTGAAGAGTCTTTACTTAGTTTGTGTGGATGCCCTATTTTGAAGTGAGAGAGACACATTAAAATTACCCACCCTTATTGTATCGGTGTCTATCTGAGTATTTCTATTGAGTAGTGATATTTTTTTGGGGGGGGCATTAACCAGAGATTGAAATCAGGGGCACTTGACCACTGAACCCCATCCTCAACTTTATTTTGTATTTTATTTATAGTCAGTGTCTCCCTGAGTTGTTTAGTGTTTCACTGTTGATGAGACTGGCTTTGAATTCATTATCCTCTTGCCTCAAACTCGTGAGACACTGTGATTACAGGTATGTGCCACCACACCCAGCTTAAATAATGATTGTTTTATGTTAGCATGTGCACCAACATTTGAGACCTATTTAGAATCATTATATCTTTTTGTATACTTCACTTGCCACTATGAAGTGAACTATTTTGTCACCTCTGACAAAATTAATTTTGACTTGAAGTCCACTTTGTAAAATACGAGATTAGGTACTCCTCCTTGCCTTTAGTCTCCAATTGCATAGTATATCTTCTTATATTTTTCTACCCTCAACCTGTGTATATCTTTGTAAAGTGAGTCTATTGTAAATAACATATGATTGGACCCTGTTTTTTATGCAATTTGCCAATATATGCTTTTTGATTGAAGACTTGTCACCATTTATGTTCAGTGTCATAGATGATGATTGTTTTCTGTCCTTTTGTTTTTTCTAACATTTAAGGAGACTTGATTCTCACTTTTTTGGCTAATATTCTAGTGAGCCTCATCCATTTTCTGACTCTCTTATTTGTATTTCATTTCCTCTGCATGTAATATTTTGTTATTATCTGTAGTGCTGGGTTAGTAGTCACGAATTCTTTAAGTTTCTGTTTATTTTGGAAGTTTTTAATTTCAAATTCAATTTGAAAGGTTGCATTGCTAAATATAGAATTCTTGTTTGGAAATCATTATCTCTCTAGTCTTGGTATATATTATTCCGCCCTCTTGGCTTTTGAGTCTGGGATGAGAGATGAGTGGAATTTCAAATTGGATTATCTATGAATGTGACCTACCATTATATTTTTGACTTTCAAAACTCTATACTTTTCATGTATGTTGGACATTTTAATCATAGCATCCCTTGGAAAGGATTTTTTTTGTACCAAGGATTGAAGATTGAACACAGGGGTGCTTAACAACTGAACCATATCCCCAGCCTTTTTATTTTTATTTACTTTATTTTATTTACTTTATTTTATTTATTTCATTTTATTTACTTTATTTTATTTTATTTATTTTTGAGATAGGGCCTTGCTAAATAACTTAGGGCCTCGCTAAGATGCTGAGACAGGCTTTGGACTTGTGATACTCATGCCTCAGCCTCTCAAGTTGTTGGGGTTATACACATGCAACACTGCACCAGGATAGAGGATAATTTTTTGATATTTACTATTTTTTTGTAGGCTTTCTGTTTTATTTGTACAAAGTGCTCAAGTAGGCAATTTTAACTGAAATTGAAAGATGAGGAAATTAGATTGAGCCTCGAAAGTCATACAGCTGTTGGGTAGAAATCAGTTTCTTAATTCTGACTGCCTGCACAGTTCTTTGGTCTCGGGTTCCATATTAGAATCTCTAAAGACCATAATAAAGAGCCTGTATTTTCACCTTTTTCCATCAGACATTTAGATGCAAACCCAGACGATTCAGTTTAAAAAAAAAATTTTGTAGTTGTAGATGGGCAGCATGCCTTTATTTTTTTAATGTGATGCTGAAGATTCAATTCAGTGCCTCAAATATGCCAGGAAAGCACTCTGCCACTGAGCTACACACAGCCCCAGCCTTGGACAAACAATTAAAAAAATTTTGGTACTGGAGATTAAACTCAGGGGCACTAGGCCACTAAGCCACATCCCCAGCCCTATTTTGTATTTTATTTAGACAGGGTCTCACCAAATTGCTTATTAGCTCCTTGCTCTTGCTCTTGTTGAGGCTGGCTTTGAACTTAAGATCCTCCTTCCTCAGCCTCCCAAGCCAATGGAATCACAGGCATGCCCCATGGGACAAGGGACAAGCCAGTTTTAAAAGTATCCAACTGAAAAATTTTCCTGACCTCTTATAAACTTCAGGAAGAGCCATTACAGCTGTAACAAATTATAATTTATCCTAACACCTATTTATAAACAAGTATTTGTATGTTTTACGATAGTACAACATACAAACTAAAAAACACAAATCTAGTTTCTGGTCCTCAGGATTTTTCAGTCTTCTCCATATTTCAGACTAAAAATATGAACAATTTCATTATTTCTTTGAACATCAAAACCCTTTATGTATAGGGACATGAATCTGACATTTGCTTTGCAGAATCCAATGCATTTTGATATATTCAAATTGCTGGGCACCATATATTAAGATTTTGATTCAGAATATCCTGGTTGTAACTAGAATGGTTTGGTCCAACATGAGGGAGCCAGATGGAAAAAAATCTTGCACTTAGGAATTAAGTAATTGTACTCCCTCAATTCTAACACTGTTACTCTTCAGTGTGATTGATCAAAATCTTGTGAAGATCATGCACCATCAAAACTAAACTTCTCTTTCTAACCCCACACAACAGTTAAGGGTGCATGCTTGCACTTTCTGTAAAATTCAGTGTACAACACTAGTAGGCCTTTTAACATGTATTTCATTCCACTTTAAAAACTAAAAATGTGGGCTGGGGTTATGGCTCAGGGGCAGAGTGCTCACACAGCATGTGTGAAGCCCTGGGTTTGATCCTCATCACCACATAAAAATAAATAAAGGTATTGTGTCCGTCCACAACTGAAAAAATAAAAAAAAACTAAAAAGGTTTAATTAGCTAATGCCTCTTAAGTGTTGGTGCTGTTTCTACTATATGCTATGAAGGGACCCAGCAGAAAGTCCACCACGCCCCTCATGTGCCTAAGACCTATAAAGTGGGTTTCTAACATGCAACATATAGGTTTAAAGTAGAGATGCCAAAATACCTACTCGGACCACAAAGGAAAAGAATTTGTTAGCGTTTAATGAACCTCCAGAGCTCCATGTGGCTTTAAGCCACCAGAACACAGGCACCCCCAACACCCTTAATCTTCTCCTCAGCTCTTCTGCTGAAGAATTTGGCCTTCACGATGACAGGCTGCTTTGGGAGCTTTCCCTTCCCCAAAATTTTGTAGTAACCCGATTGCACTACATCAATTATGGGAGCAGCTCCTGTCTTGTTTTTGGCAGCATTTACTCGTGTCTGTTCACTGACCAATGTCCACAATTTATCAAGGTTGACAGTTGGGCAGAAGCTCTGGTTCCTCTGTAAGTGGTAATGCCTCATACCAACTTTCCCAAAGTAACCTGGGTGATATTTGTCGAAGTTAATCCTGTTGCTGATGCATGCCACCAGCATTACCCCGGCCTCCTGGGTGCTTCCGGTGCTTGCCAATGCGGCCATGTCCATGGCTCATGTGGCCCCGAAGTTTCCGGGTCTTCCTCAGTCTGGAAAGCATATCGGCTGCCCAGATGAAAAAGGAAGGCCTCAGATATTTGCTATTTGACATCATAAATGCTTCTTGTATTTAGATTTCCAACTCATTCCCAAGGTTTGAAAATTTTTCTCATAATATTGCACTGTAAAAATTGTTCAGTGCTTTAATTTGTGTCTCACGACATTCTTATATGCCAATGATCCTTACATTTATTCTTTTAATGTTATTTCATATTTCTTGAATACTCTGATCATGGTCTATTATCACCTCTTTATTTCTTACCATGTTTTCAAGATTGCCTTCAAGGCCTAAAAATCTGTACTGTATGTATTCTAATCTATTGGAAATACTTCCAACTAAATTTTAAATTTGATTTATTGAGTCATTTCCAGAATTTGTTTGGTTCTTTTTCAGAATCTCTCTCTTTTTAGAAATGTTCTTCATTTCCTATTTTCTCTCACTTTCTTCCTTGCATATTCTTATAGTTCACTGATCGTTTAATTGCCAACTTTGTAAATTCTTTTTTTTTAATTGTAAACAAATGGGGTACAACTTGTTTCTCTGGTTGTACATAACGTACACACATACCGTTTGTGTAAACAAACATTTAAATAGGGCAATGATGTTTGACTCATTCTGTTATTTTTCCTTCCTCCCACCCCTCCCACCCCTCTTTTTCCACTATATAATCTATCCTTCCTCCATTCTTGCCTCCCTCCCACTCCCCATTATGTATCATCATCCACTTATCAAAGACATCATTCGTCCTTTGGTTTTTTGGGATTGGCTTATCTCACATAGCATGATATTCTCCAACTTCAACCATTTGCCTGCAAATGCCATAATTTTATCATTCTTTATGGCTGAGTAATATTCCATTTTGTGTATATACCAGAGTTTCTTTATCTATTCATCTATTGAAGGGCATCTAGGTTGGTTCCACAATCTGGTTCCACAATTGTGAATTCAGCAGCTATGAACATTGATGTGGCCATATCTCTGTAGTATGCTGATTTTAAGTCCTTCGGGTATAGGCCAAGGAGTGGGATAACTGGGTCAAATGGCGGGTCCATTCCAAGTTTTCTAAGGAATCTCCACACTGCTTTCCAGAGTGGCTAAACTAATTTGCAGTCCCACCAGCAATGTATAAGTGTACCTTTTTCCCCACATCCTCGCCAATACCTATTGTTGCCTGTATGCTTGATAATCACCATTCTAATTGGGGTGAGATGGAATCCTAGGGTAGTTTTGATTTGCATTTCTCTTATTAGAACATTTTTTCATATATCTGTTGATTGCTTGTAGATCTTCTGTGAAGTGTCTGCTCATTTCCTTACCCCATTTGTTGATTGGGTTATTTGAATTCTTGGTATAAAGTTTTTTGAGTTCTTTATAGATTCTGGAGATTAGTGCTGTATCTGAAGTATGATTGGCAAATATTTTCGCCCACTCTGTAGGCTCTCTCTTCACATTGCTGATAGATTCCTTTGCTGAGAAAAAGCTCTTTAGTTTAAATGTATCCCAGTTATTGATTCCTGCTTTTATTTCTTGTGCTTTGGGAGTCATATTAAAGAAGTCTGATCCTAAGCCCACGTGATGAAGATTTGGACCAACTTTTTCTTCTACAAGGTGCAGGGTCTCTGGTCTGATTTTGAGGTCCTTGATCCATTTTGAGTTGAGTTTTGTGCAAGGTGAGAGAAAGGGGTTTAGTTTCATTCTGCTTCATATGGATTTCCAGTTTTGCCAGTACCCTTTGTATTTTCTCCATTGTATGTTTTTGGCACCTTTGTCTAGTGTGGGAAAACTGTATTTATTTGGGTTTGTCTCTGTGTCCTCTCTTCTGTACCATTGACCTACCTTTCTATTTTGGTGCCAGTACCATGCTATTTTTGTTACCATTGCTCTGTAGTATAGTTGAACTTCTGGTATTGTGATACCCCCTGCTTCACTCTTCCTGCTAAGGATTGCTTTAGCTATTCTTGGTCTCTTATTTTTCCAAATGAATTTCATGACTGCTTGCTCTATTTCTGTAAGGTACATCCTTGGGATTTTAATTGGAATTGCATTGAATCTGTAGAGCATTTTTGGTAGTATGGCCATTTTGACAATATTAGTTCTGCCTATCTAAGAACATGGGAGATCTTTCCATCTTGTAAGGTTTTCTTTAATTTCTTTCTTTAATGTTCTGGAGTTCTCATTGTAGAGGTCTTTCACCTGCTTTGTTAGATTGATTTCCAAGTATTTTATTTTTTTAAGGCTATTGTGAATGGGATGGTTTTCCTAAATTCTTTTTTGGAGGATTCATCACTTATGAATAAAAATGTATTAGATTTATGAGAATTGAATTTATATCCTGCTGCTTTACTGAATTTGTGAATTCCTTACCTGGAATTTCCTCCACTTTTATGTCACTGTGGTCATTTTTTGAAGTGTTGTAAATTATTTGTGGTAACTTGTTCCCTTGCTTTTTATATGTTGTGTATTTCTACCTATCTGCAGGATTATTATATTCTCTAATATTACACAAGGTTCTTGTTGTGAGCTTCTTTCTTTTCATAAAGTGCACCATGGTAGGCAAATATATGAGGGTTAGTACTGCCAGTAAACATGTATCTGTCAGCACCAGTTTGAGAGAAGATACTAATCCCCACTAACTGCAATTGCTTCATAACAAAGATATACAATAATCACCCTTTAAAATAAAACTTACGGAAAGTGTTCTTCACATTTCCTGTGATACAAACATAAAGTGGGAGTAATGTATTTATATAGGTTGAGAGATTATATATTAAATATAACAAAATTACTATTAGAATATATAGGGCTTGAAAAGGGAAGAGAGAAAAATTGGACAGATTACTGGAAAAAAAGAGGAAAATCCAAACCAAGTTAAAAAGAAGAAGAAATGGTGGGGGTTGAAATGTAAGCAGGAAACGCATGAAAAGAATGAATAAATGGGTACAAATATAAAAATAAGTTAGGAGGAAAATAATTATTTCAAGTAAATATTAAAGAAATATATCCAATTGGGTCGAAGACCACAATATCAAAAAATAAGGGAATATATTTCAATTCAATATGAAAAAATAATATCTATAAGATCAAAATGTAACATTAGAGCTATGTATTATATCCCATGCTGATTTATGTTAGATTGGATTATTTCTTATTGATTCTTCTTGATTTGAATTTAATCCAGATTTGGGACTTTTTTCAATTTGCCTGAACTAAGTTGTTTGATCTTCACTGTTTTTAATACTGCTTTTCTGTTTTAACTTGGTTTTTCTGTGTTTCCAACTTTTGGTAAGGAAGTCAGCTTGTGAGGTTTGTATCTCTCTTAGTTACCCATTACCCCTGGTCTCACTCTTGACAGGGTTCAATGTCAATGAATTATTTCCCTATTTTCTTCTCCAGTATCCAATTTTTAAGTCTCTCCAAGTTTCAAGTCTTCCAATATTGAATTTTAGAATATTCCCTCTGTCAAACAACTCTCTGGATGGCTGTTCTTTCACTTCTTCAATTCCCAGATTTAGAGAAGTAGAGTGTTGCTGCCTAAATCCACTCTGTAATCTTTGTATATTTTGATTTCTCTGGACAATATACTTTGAAAAATTAATGATTCATAGAAGAGTGCAGGTAAGAAATCTAAAAATTCTCACAATCACACCAGAACATAGATACAACAACAACAAAAAAATCTCCAGGGTACTATGTAGGTAGTTCTAATAGGAAACTTCAGAGCTGTGAAAGTCTACATTAAAAAAAACAAGAATGATAGGAAATAAATAAACTCATTCTCTGCCTCAAGATCTAATAAAAATAGGAAAAAACAAGTAAAAAATACTAGTAGAATGAAGGAAATACTTAAGATCAGAGACAAAATTAATAAAATAGACAAAATATATAAAGTATTAATCCAGCAAAGAGTTTGTTCTTTGAAAATATAAATACGATTGATAATCATATAACTAACCAAAAGAGAGAAAAGAACCAAATTAATAAAAGTGTAGATGAAAGAGAATATGTCAACAATGATATCACTGAAGTCCACAATATCGACTATATTAAAAACAAATATTCCAATAAATGGGAAAATCTATCAAAATGGATAAATTTCTAGAAAAAATACTACCTACCATAATTGAACAAAGAAGTATAGAAAACTTAAACTAAACTGACCAATAAAAAGTGATAAGATTGAGGAAGCATTAACAAGCCTTTCAACAAAAAGTGGCAAGGACCAGATAGAATCTCAGCTGAATTGTACCTGACCATTAAAGAAGAAATATTAATGCTCTTCAAATCTTTCCACAAAGTACAAATTGGGTGCATCTTCACAAATTTATTCTATGAAGCTACTATAATCCCAATAATAAAAAAAGACACAGTAAGAAAAAAATAAAAAAACAACTACAGAGCAATATCCCTGATGAACTTAGATGAAAATACCCTTAAGGTGAGAAATTCATATTAAAAACAATTAGGGTTATTGTACATAATGATGTCATTAGTCGCACCCCAGGAGGCAGGGACGGTTGAACATACAAAAATTAATAAATGGAATTCACAATAGAAATAGAATTTGAGATGAAAATCCCATAATCATCCCAATAAGTATAGAAAAACACAAACAAAATTCGCCACCCATTTATAATAAAAACACTGAAGAAACTATTGTTTTAAAGAACTTATTTCAACATCAAAGTGGCTATATATGAGAAATTCAAGTGGAATATCACAGTGAATGGGAAAAATGAAAAAAAATTTCCTCCAAAATAGAGTAAAATACAAGGATTTCCACTCTAATCACTCCTTTTCAATATAATATTTGAAATTCTTACTACAGAAATTAAGTGAGAGAAGGAAATACAAACAATGCAAAGAAGAAAGAAAAAGTCCAATTATCAATGTTTGCACATTATATGATTTTATAATTGGAACATACAAATTGCTTTATTAGAGACTTCTCAAAATGATAAACAAATTCAACAACAGGGTAGAAAACCATCATTGTAAAATCAATAGCTCTTCTATACACCAATAATTAATTCACTGAAAAAAGAAATCAGGAATCCCATTCTATTCAAAGTAGCTTCAAACAAAAAAATATGATAAAATCTAATGCTGGAGGTGAAAGTGCTCTACAATTAAAATTATAGAACACTAAAGTTTGAAGAAGATCCTAGAAGATGGAAAATACCCCCATGTTAATGTATAGGCAGAACTAATAGTATTAAAATGAACATGTTCCAAAAATGATCTATAGATTCAATGAAACTCCCATCAAAATACCAATGAAATTTTCTCAGAACTAGAAAAAGCATTCCTCAAATTTGTTTGGAAATTTAAAAAACCCAGAATAACCAAAATAATTCTGAGTAAGAAGAGCAATGCTGGTGTCATTACAGTACCTGATTTGAAATTATACTAAAGAGCTGATATTAACAAAACAATATGGTGTTGGCATGAAAAAAAGACAAGTAAACCAATGGAGTATAATAGAAAACAGATACAAAACCATATGAATAAAGAATCCTAGTTAAAGACACCATATCTTGAAAAATGAAACAAGATCTGTCTCTCATCATGCACAAAAATCAACTCAAAAGGGAACAAAAGATGATATCGCTGATAAGTGGAGGATGACACATAATGGGGGGGAGGGAAGGGTTAGAGTTAGGGTTAGGGAGGGGGGCAAGTATAGAGGAAGGAACTACTGTATAGAGGGTAAAGAGGGGTGGGAGGGGTGGGGGGAAGGGAAAAAATAACAGAATGAATCAAACAACATTGCTCTATGTAAATTTATGATTACACAAATGGTATGCCTTTACGCCATGTACAAACAGAGAAACAACATGTATCCCATTTGTTTACAATAAAAATAAAAAAAAAAGGAACAAAAGCATAGAAATTATACTAGAATCTTTGAAACAGAAAAAAAAGACATAGGTTCAACAATCCAACATATGGGCACAGTCAATGGCCTTCTTAATAAGACTTCTTAAGCTCAGGAAATAATACCAAGAACCTAAAAAGGGCATAGCATCTAATTTAGCTAGTTCTGTACAGCAAGAGAGCATGTAAGATCATAAAGAGAACCAAAAGAATGGGATAATATCTTTGCCAGCTATTCTTATAACAAAAGATTAATATACAGAATGTTAAAAATATCTAAAAAATTTAAAAAAAACAAATAAACCAAACAATAATTAAGCAAATGAACTGAAGTGATATTTCTTAAAAGAAGCACACATCAAAAACAAATATGTGAAACAGTCAGTCTCTTTAGCAATCTAGAAGATGTAAAACAAAACTAGAGTGAGGTTCAGTTCTTACTCCAGTTAGAACTGTAATTATCAAGGATACAAATAGTAATAAATGATAGTGATGATATAGGGGAAAAGGTACATTCATGCATTTTTGATCAGGATGTTAGTACACCCACTATAAAATCAATATGGAGTTTCCACAAAAGTTTAGGAATGGAATCAGTATATGATCCATCTATATCGCTCCTTCATATTTAGACATGATAATTAAAGTCATCATTCTGTAGTGACACATGTATATTCATATTAATAACAGAACAATTAATATCCAAGTTGTGGTACCAGCCTAAGTGTGTATCAACTGATGAAGAGGTAAAATAAATGGGGTATATACACTCTAAGCCATGCAAAAGAATGAAGTTATGTCATTTGCATGAAATTGGGTGAATGTGGGGAGCACCAACTTAAGAAAAACAATCCAGCCTTAAAAAGTCAGAGGTCATATGTTACAAAATGAAACTAAATCCATATCTCTCATCCTGCACAGAACTCATCTCCAAGTTGTTCAAGGATGTTGGCACTATAACAGACCTTGTGCCTACTAGAAGAAAATATAGGCCCAGCTTTCCATTATGTAAGCTTACGATGAACAAAGTTCCTCAACAAGACTACTAATTTGCAAGAAGTAAAACCAAGAATCAATAAATGCAATGGTATCAAACTAAATGCTTTTTCACAGCAAAGGAAACAAACAAGAATATGAAGAGAGAGCCTACAGAATTGGAGAAAATCTTTGCACTTTTACCTCAGATAAAGCAGTAATCTCCAGAATATATAAAGAACTCAAAATACTTAGCACCAAAAAAAAAAAAAAAAAAAAAAAAAAATCAATACAAGGGCAAAGGAACCAATCGGGCACTTCATAGAAGAAGAGATTTGATCGATCAACAAATATATGAAAAAAAACAATTTTATAGTGGGTGTACTAACATCCTGATCAAAGAAACAATATCAACATTCCTATGAAATAGAGAAATGTGAGTTAAAACCACACTGAGATTTCATCTCACTCCAGTCAGAATGGCAAATATCAAGAATAAAAGTAACAATGCATGTTAGAGAGGATTTGGGGAAAAAAATACACTTATACATTGCTGGTGGGACTGCAAATTGGTGCAACCACGCTGGAAAGCAGTGTGGAGATTCCTCAGAAAACTTGGAATGGAACCACAATTTGACCCAGCTATCCCACTCTTCATTATATACCCAAAGGACTTAAAATCAGCATACTACAGTGACATGGCAACATCAATGTTTATAGCAGTTCAATTCACAGTAGATAAGCTACAGAACCAACCTAGGTATCCTACAACAGATGGATGGATAAAGAAAATATGGTATATATGCACAATGGAATGTTACTCATCCATAAAGAAGAATGAAATTATGACATTTGCTGGCAAATGGGTGGAACAGGAGACTATCATGCTAAATAAAATAAGTCAATTCCAAAAAAACAAAGGCTGAATGTTCTCTCCAATATGTGGATGCTAACACACAGTAAGTTGTGGTGGGGCAGGGAAGAGTAGCAGTTCATTGAATTAGATAAAGGGGAATGAAGGGTAGGGGGTGGAATGGGAATAGGAAAGATGGTAGAATGAATTATATATAACATTCCTATGTTCATATGTGAATACATGACCAGTGTAACTCCACATCATGTACAACCACAAGAATGGGAAGTTATATTCCACGTATGTAAAATATGTCAAAATTCAGTCTACTGTCATGAATATCTAAAAAGAACAAATTAAAAAGAATTTACAAATAAGGGGAAATTCTGAAGGTGTAAATGACTTATACAATATAATATTAGATAATGGTGCAGTTAAAATTAGACTTAAGGTCTTCTGATTTCTAAACAATTATTCAATTTGTTTTCATATACTTATTTCTACTATATTGTTAGAAAATATGATTTTTTCCTGAGTTATCTCTTCTTAGGTGTCATGCAGATGAGATACTTAAGTTTCATATCTTGAATTCCGCTTAGTCAGTTGTAATGGAACTTCTAATGTAATTGAGTACAACTATGCATCCATAGATAGTATTGAGGCCCAGAAATTCTATAATACTGTTTTTGTTCTCTCCATCAAAATACCTGAGGCCGGATAATGTATAAATAAAAGAGATTAATTTATCTTACATCATGGAGGCTCAAAGCTAGGCTCTGGTGAGCACCCCATGGCAAATGGCATCATAATAGCAGGAACACATGTGAGAAGTACCAGTTATATGGTAAGACAAGAAGTCAGAGTCTTGCTTTTTTATAACAACCATGTCCTGAGGACTAACCATATTCCAATGAGAACTACATGAATAACTCCTGAGGGCAGTGATACCAATGACCTACTGATCTCTCACTAGATCTGACTGCTTATACCTCTTAACATTTCTACATTGGGGACAAAGCTTGTAACACAGATCCTTGTGTGACAAATCATATCCAAATCATAGCAGATGCAATTCGGTACAAGATTATGACACCTATTAATTCTTCTCAATCTTCTTGAATCCAGAGATAATATGGTTTATGTCCTAGTCACATGCTGTAGATAACAAAATTGTTTGAAGTGTTTTTGAGGAAAGCAAACTGTTATCAAGATGTAAAATTTTTAAAACTTGTTATAGTTTGGATGTGAGGTGTCCCCCAGAAACTCATGTGTGACACAAGGCACGAAGGTTTACAGAAGAAATGATTGGGTTATGAGTGCCTAATGCAAACAGTGAATTAATCTCCTGTTGTGGATTAACTGAGTGGAAACTGAAGACTGGTAGGGTGTGGCTGGATTAGGTGGGTTATTGGGGGTGTAGCTTTTAGGTATATATTTTGTATCTGGCAAGTGGAGTCTCTCTCTCTCTCTCTCTCTCTCTCTCTCTCTCTCTCTCTCTCTCTCTCTCTCTCTCTCTCTTCTTCATGATCATCCTGTGAGTTACTCCCTCTGCCATACTCTTCTGCCATGATGTTCAGCTTCACCTTGAGGCCCAAGGAGTGGAGCAGGCTGTCTATGGACTGAGACTTCTGAAACTTGAAGCCCTCCAATAAACTTTCCTCTTCTACAATTGTTGTGATTAGGTCTTTAGCCATAGCAGAAAAAAAAAAAACCTGACTAAAACAATACTGAATTCATTTGGCAACTACTTGTCATCTTGCTGGCTATCAAGCAATTGGAAGTCTTGCTGAATTGACCCATTCCAGTAACTATACTGGTGAAAGCAGATGGTTGTGGCAGTGAAACCAGAAAAATTTTTTTTTTTGCAAAATAGGGAGAGAAAAACTAAACATAACACAGGTGACCTGTCCTTTGATCCTTTAAGATGAAGGGAATATGCACATACAGGAATATGTGATAAAATTGTCTGTTACAATTTAGCTTTTAAAAAACAAACAAAGAATGCCATTTTTATTATATTATAAGCCAGTAAGAAGCAGGAGAGAAGATATTCCTTTATTTTCACAAATTCTCCTTTGGGCAATACTATTATAACTATAGCATCTATTGATACTGGATGAATCATTAATACTAACAGTAAATCATACTATTTACAATGTGACTTGATGAATTCTCATTAGGATAGGATAGGATATTGTTAGTTGGAAAAGATCCTATAATGAAGAATAAATATTGTGTTGATTAATTCATCCTTTATATTAAACTTCTCAGGAATCCAAACCAGGTGAATGAGATGCAGAATGATAAGAGATTTTTAAATTTTTTTAAATTGTAAACAAATGGGGTACATCTTATTTCTCTGGTTGTACATGAAGTAGAGGCATACCATTTGTGCAATCATACATTTACATAGGGTAATGGTGTTTGATTCATTCTGTTATTTTTCCTTCCCCCCACCCCTCGCACCCCTCCCACCTCTCTTTTAAGAGATCTTTTATAGCACTTTCTTGTATTTTAGCCCCTTTAACTACTCCTACCATGTGAAAATAGAATGAGGTTTGGAGGGTTCCCTCCTCTTCTATTTTATGGAATACTTTGAGAAGTATTGGAATGAGCTCTTCTTTAAAGGTTTTGTAGAATTCGGCTGAGAACCCATCTGGTCCCTGACTTTTCTTTGTTGGTAGGCTTTTGATGACTTCTTCGATTTCATTACTTGAAATTGGTCTATTTAAATTGTGTATGTCCTCCTCGTTCAGTTTAGGCAATTCATATGTCTCTAGAAACCTGTTGATGTCTTCAAAATTTTCTATTCTGTTGGAGTATAGATTATCAAAGTAGCTTCTAATATGTTTTGTATTTCACTCGTGTCTGTTGTGTTATTTCCTTGTTCATTCCGAATGTGTTTTGGGTTTTCTCTCATCTTCTCTTTGTTAGTGTGGCTAAAGGTTTATCAATTTTGTTTATTTTTTCGAAGAACCAACTATTTATTTTGTCAATTTTTTGTATTGTTTCTTTTGTTTCAATTTCATTGATTTCAGCTCTGAGTTTAACTATTTCTTGTCTTCTACTACTTTTGGTATTGGTCTGTTCTGCTTTTTCTAGGGCTTTGAGCTGAAGTGTTAGGTTGTTTATTTGTTGAGTTTTACTTTTTTTATTGAATGTGCTCCATGAAATAAATTTTCCTCTAAGTACTGCTTGCATAGTGTCCCAGAGATTTTGATATGATGTTTCTTTGTTCTCACTTACCTGTAAGAATTTTTTAATTTCCTTCCTAATATCTTCTGTTATCCATTCATAATATAATAGCATATTGTTTAATCTCCAGGTGTTGGAATAGTTTCTGTGTTTTACTCTTTCATTTATTTCTAACTTCAAACCATTATGATCTGATAGAAAACAAGGTAGTGTCTCTATCTTCTTGTATTTGCTTACATTAGCTTTGTGGCATAATATATGGTCTATTTTAGAGAAGGATCCATGTGCTGCTGAGAAGAAAGTGTATTCGCTCTTGGTTGGATGGTATATTCTATAAATGTCCGTTAAGTATAAATTATTGATTGTGTTATTGAGATCGATGGTTTCTTTGTTCAATTTTTGTTTGGAAGATCTGTCCAGTGGTGAGAGAGGCGTGTTAAAATCACCTAGTATTATTGTGTTATGGTCTATTTGGTTTCTGAAATTGAGAAGGATTTGTTTGACATACATGGATGAGCCACTGTTTGGGGCATAGATGTTTATGATTGTTATGTCTTGCTGATTTATGCTTCCCTTAAGCAGTATGAAATGTCCTTCTTTACCCTTCTGACTAACTTTGGCTTGAAGTCCACATTATCTGAAATGAGGATGCATACCCCAGCTTTTTTTCTGAGTCCATGTGCATGGTATATTTTTCCCCATCCTTTCACCTTTAGTCTATGGGTATCTTTTTCTATGAGGTGAGTCTCTTGCAGGCAGCATATTGTTGGATCTTTTTTTTTAATCCAATCTGCCAGTCTATGTCTTTTGATTGATGAATTCAGGCCATTAACATTCAGGGTTATTATTGAGATATGATCTGTATTCCCAGTCATTTTGTTCATTTTTTTAGTTTTATTCATTTATTTATTTTTTTGACACGACTTGGTTCCTCCTTTATTTGACAATTCCTTTAGGATAATTCCTCCCTTTGCTGATTTGCTTCTTTGTTTTTCATCACTTCCTCATGGAACATTTTGCTGAGAATGTTCTGTAATGCCGGCTTTCTTTTTGTAAAATCTTTTAGCTTTTGTTCATCATGGAAGGATTTTATTTCATCATCAAATTTGAAGGTAAGTTTTGCTGGGTATAAGATTCTTGGTTGGCATCCATTTTCTTTCAGGGCTTGAAAAATGTTGTTCCAGGCCCTCCTAGCTTTTAGGGTGTGGATTGATAAATCTTCTGATATCTGTATTGGTTTCCCCCTGAATGTCATTTGGTTCTTTTCTCTCACAGCCTTTAAAATTCTGTCTTTTTTTTTTTTTTGTATGTTAGTTATTTTCATAATAATGTGCCTTGGTGTGGGTCTGTTCTAAGTTTGTGTATTTGGAGTCCTATAAGCCTCTTGAACTTGATTTTCCATATCATTCTTCAGATTTGGGAAATTTTCTGATATTATTTCATTGAATAGATTGTTCATTCCTTTGGTTTGTTTCTCTAGGCCTTCCTCAATCCCAATAATTCTTAAATTTGGCCTTTTCATGATATCCCATAGTTCTTGGAGATTCAGTTCATGATTTCTTACCATCTTCTCTGTTTGGTCAACTTTGTTTTCTAGATTACATATTTTTTCTTCAATGTCTGAGGTTCTGTCTTCCAGGTGTTCTATCCTATTGGTTATGCTTTCTACAGAGTTCTTAATTTGGTTTATTGTTTCCTTCATTTCAAGAATTTCTGTTTGTTTTTTTTTTCAATATCTCTCTTTATTGAAATGATCTTTTCCTTCCTGTATTTGCTCTTTTAACTGTTGATTGGTGTGATCATTCAATGCCTGCATTTGCTCTTTCATCTCATCGTTTGCTTCCCTGATCTTTTTAATTTTGTACATTCTGAACTCCCTTTCTGTCATTTCTTCTGCCATGCTGTCATTGGATATTATTGATGTAATATATAGGTTTGTTTGGGGCATTTTCTTCCCTTGTTTTCTCATATTTTTCAGGTATCAGTGTACCACTGAGATATTGCAGATTTCCTCTATTGACTTATAATGTCCCTGAAGATTTCTAATATATCCCTCCTTAGCCTTCAGTAGCCTGAAGTCTTGGAGAACGTTGATAATGCGGTGCTCCACAAGGAAACTGCCTCTCTAGGGGTGGTGGCCTTCAGGTGGGGTATATTCCCTGCTAGTGGGCAGAGGTGCCTCCACTTGTTGACCAATGGTCATCCAAAGGGGAACTAGGCTGCGGGCTGAGGCAAGGCCTGTTTGGGCCTGTGTCTCTGGTTTTACCGTCCTTGTGGGAAAACCTCACCCGGCAGGGAAGACTTACCCAGTGGGGAGGTCTCGCTGGTCAGTTCCCCTCCTACAGGTTCCCCTCAATCTACAACTACTGCCTGGGCTGGGCTGCCTTCCTCTGCAACATTCCTAGGGGCCCGAACCTACCTCCTGGGCCTGGGAGCCTCACCCTTCGCAGACGAGTCTCCTTAGGCTGCCTCTCCTCAGAGATTCTGCCCGCAGTCCTGCAACCTTCGCTGAGCCCCTAAGCATGTCTCTATGCAGCTCTTCCACCAAGAAGCCTCCTAGGTCCTTGGACCCTGCTCTGCACCTAATTGCCTGGCTATGTGTCCCCTCCTCTGAGCAGCCACCTAGAGCCCCATATAGTTGCTCTGAGCCCCAGTGACCCACCACACTCCTCTTCCTCCAGGCAGCCGCCTGGTGTTCTGGTGCGGTCGCTAGGAGTCCAAGCAACTCACTGCACGCCTCCTCCTCCCACCAACTTCCCGTAGCCCTGGGCAGTCACTCCGAGTCCAAGTGACCCGCTGTGCTTCTTCTCCTCCTCTGGGCAGCCCCCTGGGTGTTTAGGAGAGGTCATTTTGAGTCCAAAGAACTCACCACTCGCCTCCTCCTCTGAGCAGCTGCCCGGAGCTCTGATGCAGTCACTCTGAGTAAAAGTGACCCGCCGCACTCCTCCTCCTCCGGGCAGCCCCCTGGGTGTTCAGGAGCAGTCACTCTGAGTCCAAGCGAACCACCATGCTCCTCCTCTGGGCAGCCCCCCCTCCCGGTGTTTAGGAGCGGTCGCTCTGAGTCCAAACAGTTCGCCGCGCAGCTCCTCCTCTGGCAACCGCCTGTAGCTCTGGTGCAGTCACTCCAAGTCCAAGCTACCCGCCAAGCTCCTCCTCCTTCTCCGGGCAGCCCCCCGGTGTTCAGGAGTGGTTGCTCTGAGTCCAAACAGCTCTCTGTGCAGCTCCTCCTCTGGGCCGCCGCCTGAAGCCCCAGTGGTTGCTCCGAGTCCAAGCGCTGTGCTGAACGGCCTCCTCTACAATGCTCGCAGTTGTCCGAGTTCACTGCTTCAGCGGGGGGAGGGGTGTCTCGCTGGGCAGCTCTACTTCACAAAGTGCCCTGCATTCCGGGACTACCACCCCATCCGGGACACCTCTCCAACGGGAGAGACTCACCCAGCTGCTTTGAGTTGGTCCCAAGTCTCTCAATATCTCCTCTTTTGAATCCTGAGTCCTGGAGCAACATGAAATGCCGCCACCCTCTAGTCTGCCATCTTGAAATCCCCTGTTGTATAATTTAAATCATTCAACATGAAGTATTTAAGATGGATGTTTTTACTTAGTATTGTGCATTTGTTGTCCTTCCTGTGGCTTGATAGTTTCTATTTTGTATTAATAATATTCCATTGTTGGATGTGTCACATTCATTATTCTAATAAAGGATATCTTGGTTTCATATAAAATTTGACAAATGTGGATAAGGATGTTATAAACATCTGCATGTATGTTTATGTGTGAACATCAATTCTAGTTCATTTGGTTATACACCAAAGAGAATTATTGCTGCATTATGTGTATTTTATTTTACTTTTTCTTTTTTCTTTTTAGTTATACATGGCAGTAGAGTATATTCTGACATATTTATGCAAACATGGAGTGCATCTTATTCTAATTAGGATTATAAACTTGTGATTGTACAGGATGTGGATGTTCACTGTGGGTAATAGTATTTTTAATTTTGTAAGAAATTGCTAAACTGTCTTTCAAAATGGCTTTACCATTTTGCATTCTCACCAGCTTTTATGGTTTTGCTGATTATTAGGTATCCCCCAAAATCTCATGAGTGAAACA
Organism: Sciurus vulgaris; assembly: GCF_902686455.1. NCBI lineage: Eukaryota > Metazoa > Chordata > Mammalia > Rodentia > Sciuridae > Sciurus > Sciurus vulgaris. Next base: position 71,275,064 of record NC_136471.1, read on the forward strand.
ATGCAAAAAAGTTTAGAGGAGAAATGATTGCGTTATGAGTGCCTTAACCTAATCAGTGAATTACCTGATGGGATTAACTGAGTGAAAACTGAAGGAGAGTAGGATGTGGCTGGAGGTGTGCATTGGGAGTGTGACTTTGGGGGTATGCATTTTGTATCTGGCAAGTGGAGTCGCTCTCTGTTTCCTGATCATCACGTGAGTTGCTTCACTCCACCCCTCTTCTGCCATGAAGAGCTGCCTCATCTCTGAGCCCCAAGGAATGAAGTTGGCTGTTTATGGACTGAGACCTCTGAAGATATGAACCGCAAAATAATTTTTCAACTCTAAAATTGTTCTTGATATGTCTTTTAGTGACAGCAGTGAAAAAGATGACTAAAACACCAGCAATGAATGGGAATTTCTAGTGTTTCACATCTTTGCCAACATTTGGAGATAATATTCTGCATTTTGGTCATTTGAATAAGTATATAACATGATCCTATGTTATTTTAACTTTAATTTCCCTAATTATAAATGAGGTAGAGCACATTTTCAAAAGCTTACTTGCTATCTTTATATTTTTTGTTGTTGTTGAGGTGAATTGCTCAGTCATCATTCACTTTCAAATCAGGTTGTTCAACTTATCTTATTTTTAAGTTTTACAACTCTTTTGTATATTTAATGTGGTAGTTCCTTGGAGGATAATTAACTTTTAAAATAAAAATAATAAGAATGTAGCATCAATTATATAACATATAGGAAAGTTAAATGAATAACAGTAGTACCAGAAAAAGTCATGCAATTGATGTTATGTTTTTGTCTTCCCCAAATTCATATGCTAAATCTTAATCACCAAGATGATGGAATTCAGTGGTGAGGCAAAATTTTCCCAATAGTTTTGATTCATGGTTATTTAATTAGATGCAGAGTCTTTTAATAAAAATGGATGTCAGTATCTACACAATGCTCAGAATAGAAATAAAATTATCAGGCCTATAAAAACAGTCAGCTCCAGAGAGTATTCAGAATGAAAACCTTAAACACAGATTAGTTTATTAAGTTAAAGAAAGCAAGGGGAATTTTGGGAAAATGAATGAAATTAAACCCTAAAATATATGAAAAAGAAGAAAATGGACATTTTGTAACTTAAAATTCTATATATGACACTAAGCAGTGACTTGGGTGGTCTTACCAGCAAAATGTACTCATGTAGAACACAGGATTCATGAGTTGAAAGGAAAGTTCATAGAAAACATACAAATTGAAGCACAGGGAGAAGAAAGTATGGAAACAACAGAGAAAAAGGCACAGATTGATATAAAATATGTCCAAAGAATTTAAGATATATTAATATATGTATAAGTGGGCTATTAGATGGAGAAGAGAGAAAGAAGATGGTAGAAAAAATACTTGACAAGATAAAGTCTGAGGATTTCCCCAACATGTGAAAAGCATTCACCAAGAGATGAAAGAAATTCAGTGAAGCTTAAGACATCAAAGAGAAAATAAAGCCTCCAGAGAAAAAAGACACAAATATTTCAAGAGAATGAAAAAAACAAGAGTAATGACTTACTTCTTAACAGAATATTTCACAATTACAAAACAATGTTATGAGTTGAAGTGCTAAAAGAAAAATACCCATTTTGTATTTTGTATCAAGCGAAAATAATATTTACAAAAATAGTTTTAAAAAGTCAAAGACTGAACTATAAAAAATTATTGTATTAAAAGACATTGATCTCATTTGCAAGCAAGGGTGTTCAAGAAGGAATGACTGGAGAACCAATTGCAGTTCCATAGGTAGAAGCCAAAACTGTTGTTCTCACAAAGAATTACTTCTACTCCATTTATTTCTCTTCCCTCTCTTTTCTGCATCATTCTCCATCCCCTTTTCTTTCTCCTCCTTTTTCTCTTCTTGTTCTTCCTTCTCTTTTTTCTTCTACTACTTTTACTTATGCTTTTTAAAAAAAATTCCCTCTCCCTTTCTCAATATTAGCATACCTTCAGGATCTTCCAACTAATTAATTCATATTTATAAAGATAATCCAGCATAATCCGCATAATGTAGTGTCAATTACACAGAGAATTTAATTACATTTGCAAAATATCTTCACTAAATAACTAGATTAATTTTGATTGAATAACTGGGAACAATATCCCAGCCAGGTTAATACACTGAAAAATTTGCCACTCTGGTTTAACATTCAAAAATTAATTAATTTGACCTTTTCACTGGGACACTATTAGAAAAGATAAATGAATCAGGGGAAGGGGAGTGGGTGAATAAGGAATATAACTGAGAGGTGAATATAATTGAAGTATGTTATTTGCATGCATGAATATGCCACAACAAAACTCATTTTCTATAATAATTAAAATACTAATAAAATCAATTGGGAAAATTAATTTCCTTAATGAAATAAAAAAAATATCATATATTTATCACAATAGACACAGAAAACACCTGTAATAAAATTCAAGTCAGTCTTGGTAAAACCAAAACAAGAAATTGAAAGGAGCATATTAATCTAATAGTGTATGCAAGAAAAGTATAGATAATATCATTACAGGAGTTGGGAACAAGAAAATATCCACTAGACAAAATTTTTTTATATAATTGGATATAACACTCAAAGCAATAAATGTTAAAAGTAAAATGGAAAGTAAAATGATAAATATAAGAAAAAATAGAACTCTATTTAGATGGCCTGATTGTCATAAATACCTGAAAGACTATGCACACATGTTAGAACTAAAAGGTAATTTGACAAAGTAATTTAATAGAAGATCAATACACTTAAGTCAATTATATTTCTATGTACTAGAAGCAATCAACTGGGAATTGTTTAAGATAGTTTGATACATTTAATGCAGTGAAAATATTTTAAAACTTATTTATGATAGCATCAAAATATCAAATATCTAAGAATTGATTTAGTGAAAGTTGTTTATTACTCCCACACTGTAATTATCAAAAGGAATGGGCCAATATTTCATACTATGCACTGGAAGACTTAATATTGCTAAAATGTTAATTCTCCCAGTTTTATCAAGATCCCAGCAAATTTATAATTTGTGGTAATTGACAAGCTTACTCTATAATTCATATGAATATCTAAATGACTAAATGTAGCCGAGACTGTCAAGGCAAAGAAGAAAGTTCAAGAACTAATACTTGTCTATTTTCCTACCAATACCATGCTGTTTTTGTTACTATTGCTTTGTAGTAGATTTGAAGATCTGGTATTGCGATACCCCCTGCTTCGCTCTTTCTGCTGAGGATTGCTTTAGCTATTCTGGGTTTCTTATTCTTCCAGATGAATTTCATAATTGCTTGCTCTATTTCTGTAAGGTACGTCATTGGGATTTTAATTGGAATTGCATTGAATCTGTATAGCACTTTTGCTAGTATGGCCATTTTGACAATATTGATTCTGCCTATCCAAGAACATGGGAGATCTTTCCATCTTCTAAGGTCTTCTTTAATTTCTTTCTTTAGTGTTCTGTAGCTCTCATTGTAGAAGTCTTTCACCTCTTTTGTGAGATTGATTCCCAAGTATTTTATTTTTTTCGATGCTATTGTGAATGGGGTAGTTTTCCTAACTTCTCTTTCTGAAGATTTATCACTTATGTATAAAAATGCATTGGATTTGTGAGCATTGATCTTGTAACCTGCTACTTTTCTGAATTCACTTATGAGTTCTAAAAGTTTCCTGGTGGAATTTCCAGGTTCCTCTAAATATATAATCATGTCTCAGCCATAAAGAATGATAAAATTATGGCATTTGCAAGCAAATGGATGAAATTGGAGAATATCATTCTAAGTGAGATAAGCCAATCTCAAAAAACAAAAGGATGAATGATCTCTCTGATAAGCGGATGATGTCATATAATGGGGGGTGGGAGGGGTTAGCGTTAGGGTTAGGGTGAGATTTAGGGTTAGGGTTAGGGAGGGGGGCAAGAATGGAGGAAGGAAGAACTGTATAGAGGGAAAAGAGGGGTGGGTGGGGGGGGAAGGGGGAAAAATGGCAGAATGAATCAAACAACATTGTCCTGTGTAAACTTTTGATTACACGAATGGTATGCCTTTACTCCATGTACAGAGAATCAAAATGTATCCCATTTGTTTACAATAAAAAAAAGAACTAATACTACCAAACTTTTACACTTACTATAAAACTATAATAAACAATACAGTGAGGTAATAGCAAGAAGAGGCAAATAGACCAGTAGAACACACTGCATACTACAGAATCAGACTCACATACACAGTCACATATTTATGACAAAGCATCCACTGGTGGGAATGGATGTTCTTTTTTACTAAATGGTTTGGGAAAATTTTCCCTGTCAAAAAAATGTACTTTGACACCTACTTAGAGCATGCTACAAAATAAATTTGAGGTGGATCATGCACCTAAATTTAAAATATAAATCAATAAGATTTCTTGAAAAAAACAGGACAAAGTGAGACATGCATATAATCCCAGAAAATCAGAGGGGTGGTGAGGCAAGAGAATGACAAGTTTGAGGCCAGCCTTGGCAACTTGGCAGGTCCCTGTCTCAAAAAAAGCAAAAATACAAAAAGGATTTGGGATTTAGGTCCATGGTGGAGTACATTTGTGTTTAGTCCTCTGTACTGAAAAAAGAAAAAAAAATGATGATATTTTAATAATCTTTGTGTAGATGAAGATTACTTCAAAGATTGTAAAAGGAATACAAATAAAAGATTGATCATTTATAGCTTTAAAAAGTAAGAATAGTAATATTCTTAAAGAAAGTATTAAAGAATAGAAATTCAAGCAGAAGTGTTGGGAAACATATGTGCAATATATACATATATTGAATGATTCCAATCAAGAAAAAATTACATATACTGAAAATGACCTGGGCAAAACAAACAAAATTGAATAAAATATTATACGAAAAAGGTCCTCTAAATGAATAAAGTGCATACAAAAATGTATTCAACATTACTAAGCATCAAATAAATTGATATTAAAAATCATAATAATACTTAACTAGAGAAGCTAAAATGAAAACAATAAATACCAAAGGTTTCTGATGATATTGAGCAATTGGAACTATGACTAATGGGATTATGATGGGAATAATTACTTGATAAATCTATTTGTCCATTTCTAATAAATTATAGTATACCTGCATTAATACCTAGCAACTCCATTGTAGGAATGAACCTCAGAAAACTAAATATTTGATATTTACTAAAAACCATGTAGTTGTGTCACAGGAGAGTGGGGAATTGAAGCTCCAAACTTCAGTTCTTGTGTTGCTACCAAAGAAAATTTAAAGTCAGTCATGAAAAGTCGAGCAAAAGACTTTTATTGTAAGTGAAAGTAAAATGAAAATTTAAGAGTCTCCAGAAAAAAGCACTCTCAATAATGTTGTCTCCTAGCAGAAAATGACAAATGAAACAATGCTGCTTCTAAACTTATTGTTGCTTCTGTTTACCAGGAGAACTGGGCTCCACTTTTTGCCATTTTCACCAATCAGATATTTATCTCCTTCTTTACATCAGACAGGAGAGATTTTGACAGTATTTGGTCTTCTTTAGAACTGTCATGGTGGCCATCCCATTCAGGGGGACTTCATCTACAGGTTAATCCTTTGTTACTGTGAGCATGGGGTCAGTGGCCAGACAAACTTTATCCTAGTGCACCTGTATTACTAAAGCAATTTCTCTTCTACAACACATTGAGAAACCTATGCCATAAATCCTAACTTTACAATGGCCCCAGAGACCCTGTCAAAGTTAGTCCCATTGATCTTCTTTCTTGGCATATTCATTAATTGCATCCCTTTTTTTTTTTTTCACCTGTGTATTTTGAACGTTGGGCACCTGTTATTTTTCTATAATTTATTTGATTATTCATTTGACTTAAAAGTAATTTCAAGGAGGAGGGGACAACATGGCAGACTAGAGTGAGGAAATATTTCTGCTAGCTTGGCTACCTAGAACTCAAGCAGTGAGAATACTGCTTCTCCCCAAGGTTTACCGTGAAAAATCCTGAGACGGGAGAGTTAGTTTGCCCTAGCTGAATCATAGACTGTTTGATTCATTAAATGTGTCTAAAAAAATCCCTGAGTTTATTAATCATATGTGGAGAGCCAGGCCAGGAGCCATCTTGGGACTGCAGTGTGGTTGAGCTGATAGAAACTGGAAACCTAGATCTGTGAGCTTGAAGCTAGGTCTACATGGGCCTTTCTGCACCTAACAAGAACTTCGTTCGGCTTAGCAACAGTCAGAAACTGGGAGCGTTTTGCCTCAAAGAGGCTGGAAAGAACCTGGCTCTCCCCAGCCCTGTGAGTCCTGCAGTTCCCAGGGGCTGACCAGGCAGGCTATAGTGAGTTGGGAGGTTGGAAGAGTGGGTGTGAGGGCATTTGACTCTCAGCTTGTCCAGCCATTTGGTCCAACACCCACTGTGTTCCCAGGGTCCACCCAGGCTGACACTCACTGAATCTTGGCACCAGCCCAGTCCACTGCTCTCTCACCAGTCCAACATCTACCAGATCCCAGGTCCCCAGGACCTGCCAAGTACAGAACCCACCAGAGCCTTCTGATCCCTCCAGGCCCCAGTGTCCCAACCCCCAGGCTCCTGACCCAGTCCATCACTTGGCCTTCTATGCCCACAGCTTCATTACAGGTGCATACCCTGCATGCCAGGCCAGTGCTTAGCCTCTAGACCTTCTGCCTGGCCCAATACACAACTTTGCTGCTGGACCACAGGACCCAGTGCCCAGGGCTGATCCACCTGGCCCAGGGCAGTTAGACCCTCCAGGCATGACTAGCTACTTCACCACTGGCCGGCAACCTAGATTGCTCAGCATGCCACTTTGCCACCAGACCTAGTAGACCCAGCCATCTGTTTTGCAACCCAGCCCTCCCAGCTCACAGCTTCAATACCTGGCCCACCCTGTCTGATGGGCTGCGGCACCATCTGGCTCAGCCAGCCACTTCTTCACCTGGCTGTAGCCCAGCTGGTCCAACATGCCAATCCACTGCCAGGCCCACCTTCCTGAGCCAGTGGCTTTGCCAATGAGTCCACACTAATTTCCCAAGGAGGGACACTGGGAAGTCTTAAAATGCAAATTTCAACTTGATGAACAACACAATAAAAAGGAAGGACTCCACAACTCAGGGGTCATACTCCCAGACTTAGTTCTTACCTAAAGAAAAAACAAAAAGAAATTCAGTTGGGCACAGACAGTGAACACTTATGCTCACTGATTATTTTGTCTACCATAGTGGAAACTACTCGTTAATTTCTTAACATCTCATGAAGATGTTTCTTTTTCTTTTATTTTTGTTTTGTGTTTCTTTTGTTTTTAGTTTTCTACATTGGGTGTTTGTTTTATCTGTGTAGTGACTGATTCAAGGACTCATATATATTTGTTTCTCTATCCTCATTAATAGACATGTTTTCTTTTTCTTTTTCATACCTTTATTATTTTATTTTATTTATTTATTTTCATGTGGTGCTGAGGATCAAACCCATTGATTCTCACATGTTGAACAAGCACTCTACCACTGTGATATAACTATCATACCTTCTTTTGCATTCTTTGAAGGTGTTATTTTCCCGTGATCTGTATTTTGAGGGTTAGGGTTCTTGATTAACATATTTTGATCTTGTTTTTTATTGTCTTTGCCACTACTATTACTCTCTTGCCTCCCTCTCTCTTTATTTTATTGCTGACACCCAAATTCCATTCTCTCTCCTCCTATATATTCTTCTGTTTTTCATTTTCTTTCACATTAACACTATATCCTATTAGCACTGCAGCTGCTCTATTCATGCTTTGAAATTGCAACTACTTTTCTACCCTCCTACCTATTCTTCTTTCCTAAAACTCAACTCTATTCTTAACACCTTGTAATACTAATTGATATGTATAACATCTGCCTCTACTGCCAAAGTCACAGGGCAGAAGTCCTAGAAAATATGTATTATTTGATTTTAAGCCAAATACAATTCATGATTATTTACTGTTTTTACTGAGGGAAATAGCTGATCCTAGTATTTTTACATATTTTACCAAGTAACACTAATAAGAAAACAGGAACTAAAGACCTAGTCTATTGCTATACATTGTTTCCATAGATTGTTGCTATCATTGGGCTCCCATCCTTCAATCTTTGAGGTACTAGTAACATACAGGGACACCATAAACTCATAAGATAGAAGCTCTACACCATCAGATTTATCAAGATAGATGGGTAGACAGAAAACAATATAAAAAAAGGGAAAAAAATCCCAAACAATACAGAGTACCTCAACATTAGACTCCATTGACAACATAATGGAGGAAATGTGAGACGGAACTCAGAAAGTTCATGGTTAAACTGGTCTATGAGGTAAAGGTTGACATGATAAACAAAATCAGAGAAAAAAATACAAGAAGCAAAAGATCATTTCAATTAGGAGTTAGAGATACTGAAAAAAGAATTGGTTGGAAAAACTTGAAAGACTCAATAAACCAAATTAAAAATACATTTGAAAACATCACCAGCAAACTAGACCACTTGGAAGACAGATTTTTCAGTCAATGAAGACAAAATATATAACCTAAAATATAAAACTGATCAAAGAGAAAACATGTTAAGAGACCATGAACAAAACTTCCAAGATATATGGGATAACAAGGAAAAACAAAACTTAAGTTTTATTAGGATAGATGGAGGTTCAGCAATAAAAACCAAAGAAATGCACAATCAGCTGATTTATCAACACAGATGCTCAAAGCTAGGAGTTCTTGGAACAATAAATACCAAACTATGAAAGAAAATGAATGCCAGCCAAGATTACTATATTCAACAAAATTAGGTTTTATAATTGATGATGGAATAAAAATTGTCCATTATAAACACAAATTAAAATAATTCACAATGAGAAAGCCTGCACTACAAAACATACATAATAATGTATTTCATGAAGAAGAAATGAAAAATGAAAGTGAAAACCAGCAAAGGGAGAAATTACACTAGAAGAATAGTCGACCAAAGGAGAAACTAATTCAAATTAAAAACAAGAATTAAATAAAAATAATAGGAATTAAAATCATTTCTCAATAATAACATTGGATGTAAATGGCCTAACCTCATAAATCTAAAGACATAGACTGGCAGATTCTATTAAAAAACAAGATCCCCAAATATGCTGTATCCAAGAGACTCACTTCATAGGCAGAGACATCTATAGACTGAAGGTAAAAGCATGGGAAAAATCATATCATTTACATGGTATCTCAAACAAAAAACGATTTCTGTCCTCATGTCAGATAAAGTGAATTTAAACCAATGTTAATCAAAAAAGGTCAAGAAAATCATTTCATACTGCCTAAGGGAATTATACATCAAGAAGACATAACAATTGTAAATATTTATGCCCCAAACAGTGGAGCATTTTTGAATATCAAATAAACACTTCTCAATTTCAAGGATCAAATAGACAACCATACAATAATACTGGATGACTTTAACATGCCTCTGTCATCACTGGATAGATCCTCTACACAAAACCTAAATAAAGAAGCTACTGAAGTAAAGTTTACACTTAATAATTTAAACTTAACAGACATATAGAATATTTTATCCATCAATGCCTGAATATACTTCCTTTTCAGCAGCAAACAGTTATTTCTCTAAAATATACCATATCTTAGGCCACAAAGCAACTCTTAGCAGATTCAAAAAATAGAGATAATACCTTGCATTCTATCAGATCATAATGGAATAAAATTAGAGTTCAATGATAAAATAAAAAATAGAAACTACTGTAACATATGGAGACTAAATACTATGCTATTTAATGACCAATGGATAGTAGAAAAAAATCAGGTGTGAACTACAAAAGTATTTAGAAGTAAATGAGAATAGTGACATAATTATCAGAATCTCTGGGACACTATGAAGGCAATTCAAAGATGAAAGTTTATTTCCCTAAATGCATTCTTTAAAAGAATAGGAAATTACCTAACATTACATTTCAAAGTTCTAGAAAAAGAACAAATCAACACCAAATGCAGTAGACGACATGAAGTAATTATAGTGAGACAAAATCAATGAAATTGAAACAAACAAAAAATGAAAAAAATCAATGAAACAATGAGTTGGTTCATTGAAAAAATTAATAATATTGATAAACCCTTAGCCAAGCAAATGAAGAGAAAGAGAGAGAGAAAACACAAATTCCTAAAATTTGTGAAAAAAAGGAAATATTACAATGGACACTACTGAAATACAGATAATACTTAGAAACTATTTAGAAAATACAGTTTAATAAAATAGAAAAACTAGAAGTCATCAACAAATTTCTAAAGGCATATTATCTACCCATATTGAACAAAGAGGGCAGAGCAAATTTAAACAAATTAATTTCAAGCAATGAAATTAAAGACACTATCAAAAGTCTACCAAAAAAGAAAAGCCCATGCAAAGACGTATGTCTTTTGTCTTTTTTGTGTCAGCTCAGCTCTACGAGACCTTCAAAGAACTTACACTGATACTCCTAAAATTAGTCCATGAAATAGAAAATGAGGGAACCCTTCCAAACTTAATCTACGAAGCTAGTATGACCCTGATACCAAAACCAGACAAAGACACATCAAGGAAAGTGTAGGGAACATCCCTCAAGCTTATCTGACAGCAGTCTCTGACACCATGGTCTCAGTAAGCCAAACGTCTGGACAGAGAAACTGAGGTAATGGTAAAGACTCACCATGGAATGAAGGTCTTTGCAGCTGTTGAGGCAGAGCTAGAGCTGAGGGGAGGCCTCATTCTGACATGCATCACAGAAAGCTGTGATATGAGCTCACTCGTGCTGCCTTGCCTCATGCTGTGTGCTGGAGCTTGCCATCCCCCCAGTCCTTTGTCTCAAACCTGTTACTGGGCAGAATTGCTTAGGCATGCTTGGTTTGTTTACACTACCTCGATGTATAGTTCACCTATAGACTGACTCTGTTAACCTGATTGGATAATGTGCCAATATATATGTCCTGTGCAACCCTAAATAAAATTAGATCTGTGCCTCCAGAGCCCAGTCTCTGACACCTAAGTGTGCTAAGCAAGGTAGGTGTCGTTCATCCTCACCCTCAGTGAACCCTATTTCTGAACATCTACAGGAAAGAAAACTTTAGAATAATATTCCCAATGAACACACATGCAAAAATTCTTAATACAATACTGACAAATAGCATACAAAAACATATTTAAAAGGCAGTGCACCATGATCAAGTTGAGTTCATCCCAGGGATGCAAGTTTGTTTCAACATAAAGAAATCATTAAATGTAATTCATCACATCAATAGACTTAAAGACAGCAATCACATGATTATCTCAATAGATTCAGACAAAGCATTTGTCAAAATATATCATCCATTCATGTTCAAAACACTAGAAAACCTAGGGCTATAGGGAACATGCCTCAATATTTTAAAAGCTATATATCCTAAACCCAAGGCCACCATCATTCTAAATGGAGAAAAATTGAAAGTATTCCCTCTAAAAAATGAAATGAGACAGGGATGCCCTCTTTCAACATAATCCTTGAAAATTTAGAGCAATTAGACAAAAAATATAATTAAATGGATACAAATAGGAAAAGAAAAGTTCAATCTATTCCTATTTACCAATGACATGATTCTATATTTAGAATATTCAAAATACTTCACCAGAATACTTCTAGAACTCATAACTAAGTTCAGGAAAGTGTCAAGATATAAAATTAACATCCATACATCAATTATATTTTGGTACAACTATGATGAATCAGTTGAAACAGTAATAGGAAAAAGTGTCCCATTCAAAGTAGCCTCAAAAAGAAAAATGTACATGGGATTCAATTTTAAAAAGAGGTGATAGACTTCTAGAATAAGTGGAGGATGACACATAATGGGGGGGAGGGAAGGGTTAGTGTTAGGGTTAGAGTTAGGGTTAGGGAGGGGGGCAAGTATGGAGGAAGGAAGTACTGTATAGAGGGTAAAGAGGGGTGGGAGGGGTGGGGGGAAGGGAAAAAATAACAGAATGAATCAAACAACATTACTCTATGTAAATTTATGATTACACAAATGGTATGCCTTTACGCCATGTACAAACAGAGAAACAACATGTATCCCATTTGTTTACAATAAAAAAAAAAAAAACTACAGAACACTAAAGAAAGAAATTGAAGAAGACCTTACAAAATGGAAAGATCTCCTGTGTTCTTTGACAGGAAGAATTGCTACTATCAAAATGACCATACTAGCAAAAGTGCTATACAGATTAAATGCATTTCCTAATAAAATTCCAATGACATTCTTCATAGAAATAGAGAAGGCAGTCATGAAATTCATCTGGAAATTTAGTGGCCCCAAATCAAAACAGCAATCCTTAGTGAGAACAGTTATTCAGGAGGCATCACAAATCCAGACCCTAAATTATACTACAGAGTTATAGTAACAAAAACAGCATGGCATTAGCACCCAAAAGACAAGTAGACCAATGTTACAGAATTGAAGACACAGAGGAAAGCCCACATAAATATAGTTATCTCATACTAGACAATGGCACCATAAACATACATTGGAGAAAAGATTCTCTTCAACAAATCATGATGGATGAACTAGAAATCCACATGTACCCAAATGAAATCTTACTCCATCTCTTATGCTGCACAAAACACAAATCAAAGTGCATCAAGAACATAGGCATTAGACCAAAGACCTTGCAGCTGCTAGAAGAAAATATAGGCCCAACTCTCTATCTTGTTGCCTAGGAACTGACTTCCTCAACAGGAGTACTAAAGCACAAGAAGTAAAATCAAGAATCAGTAAATGGGTTGGTATAAAATGCAAAAGCTTTTCATAGAAAAGGAAACAATCAAGAATGTGAAGAGAGAGTCTACAGAATGGGAGAAAATTTTTCCCATCTTCACCTCAGATACAGCATTAATCTCTGGGATATATAAAAACTCAAAATACTTAACACAATAAAAAACAAATAACTCAATCAATACATGGACAAAGGAACTGAACAGACACTTCACAGAATAACTAATATGAATGGTCAACAAATATATTAAAAAATGTTTAATATATCTAGCAACTAGAGAAATGCAAATTAAAGCTATGCTGAAATTTCATCTCACTCCAGTCAGAATGGCAATTATCAAGAATAAATGTAACAGTAAATCTTGTTGAGGATGTGGGGAAAAATGTACACTCATACATTGATGGTGGGACTGTAAATTGGTACAACCATTATGGAAAGCAGTATGGTGATTCCTGAAAAAACTTGGACTAGAACCACCATTTGACCCAGTTATTCTACTCCTAGGTTTGTACTCAAAGGACTCAAAATCAGAATACTATAGTCACACAGCCACATAAATGTTTATAGCAGCTCAATTTACAATAGCTAAACTATGGAACCAATCTAAGTGCCTTTACACAGATGAATGGATAAAGAAAATGTGGTGTATATACACACTTGAATATTAGTCAACTCTAAAGAAGAATGGAATTATGTCATTTGCCAGTAAATGCATGAAACTGGAGATTACTATGCTAAGTGAAATAAGCCAATCCCAAAAAACTGAAGAATGAATGTTTTCTCTGATATGCAGATACTAAAACCAATAAAGGGTCAGAGGGAAGAATGGGAGTTCATTGGATTAGACAAAGGTGAATGAGGGAAGGAAGGAGGTATGGGAATAGGAAAGATGGTTGTATGAATCAAACATATCTTTCCTATGTTCATATATGAATAAATGGCCAGTGTCACTCCACATCATATTCAACCAAAAGAATGGAATCCTAATTAGAATAAGTTATATTTCATATATGTATAAAAATAAATAAATAAAAATAAAAACAAAAAAAAGTAATTTCAAGAATACCTGTGACAATGCCATGTACTTTGTTTGCATTCCACTGTTCAAAACTGTGACCCAACAGAAGAATGATCACAAAAGTATTTAAAATTTCATCAAATTTCATGTTTAAAATTTGTGTACTTTATTATGTTCAGTTTTACCTCAATATGTAAGATTATTCTTATTTTATACCTATAAGCTGGGCATGGTGACACATGCCTGTAATTCCAGGGGCTCAGGAGGTTGAGGCAGGAGAACTGAAAGTTCAAAGCCAGCTTCAGAAACTTAGTGAGGCCCTGGGCAACTTAACAAGAACCTTTCTTGAAATAAATAATTAAATTAAAAAAAATTAAAGCCTGGGGATGTAGCTCTGTGGTAAAATCCCCTCCTGGGTTCAATCTGTGGTGTGTGTGTGTGTGTGTGTGTGTGTGTGTGTGTATGTGTGTGTATGTGTGTGTAAAACAAAAGGCAGTCATGGTGGTGCATGCTTGTAATCCCAGTGCCTTGGGAGACTGAGGCAGGGGGATTGAAGGTTTAAAGCCAGTCTCTACAACTTACCAAGGCTGTAAAAAACCTAGTGAGACACTGTTTCTAAATGGAAAATTAAAATCACTGGTGATGTGACTCTGTGGTTAAGTGCACTTGGGTTTCATTCCTAGTACCACCCCCCTTAAAAAAAAGAACAAGGAAAAATCGAACAAAAGAATTTTTCTTAACCTGTAAAACTGTCTAAGAATGGATTTTACTTCCATTTGAAATCATCTTATGAAAAGAGTCTGGACATCCACATAGAAATATCAAAGAGAGGGATTCTTGAATGATGAAATGGGTTAAACTCATGGACCCTGAAGTTCTTCCAACTTTAATATTCTATGACTTTATGAACAGTATTTACAGAATTCTCATAGCTTGGTGGGTGAGAATGGATAGATAGTCATGGAAAAATTCAAGGTTGTGTATTAGGGAGTTATGGAGAAATAACTGGATCCGATTTAATGAAGGAAGGTGACACAATGTCAATTAATAAAGATACATGTGGCAATTGCATACAGAATGAGTTGGATTATCAGGAGTCTACAGGTGCAAAAACCAGTTGAGCATCATTTCAGATTTTATGCCAACATGTGGAAGGCTATTGACACTATATAAAATAGGCTGTTTTTAAAAATTCTGAATCACAAGAAAGTGAGTAAATGGCTCAATAATTTTACATATGGTTTTGATATAAAATTTGAGTAAAATAAAATGTCTATTTGTACTTATTTTCATAAATACACTGAAAGGATTCACAAAAGTTCTAAGTATAATAATATGTGAGGAGATATTATGTATAGAAACTGGATGATTAGAGAGAGTGGTGGGAGTAAGATTTTTAATAATTTGATTTTATTTATCTATAAATATGAATACATATACATAAGTTTTGAACTGTGCAATTGTTTTATCTATGCAAAAACAAACAAAATTTATTGATGACAAAACTATTCTGTATTGATGGTTGCTGTATTAGAAAAATCAGCATTAAGTAGCCTCTAATTTTTTTTCTCATTCTAAGATTTCATATATCTAATTCAGATATGAAATGAGTAGAAAATGACATTAGAAGCATCAGAAATGACTTTATGAAAGAATAAAGGATTGAAGTTGAAAAATGAGTATTTCAAATACATAAGACCAAAGAGTATATTTATTTTTTATTTTATTTATTTTTTGGTACTGGGGATGGCACTTAGGGGCACTTGACCACTGATCCACATCCCCAGTCCTATTTTGTATTTTATTTAGAGACAGGGTCTCACTGAGTTGCTTAGCATTTCACTTTTGCTGAGGCTGACTTTGAACTTGTGGTCCTCCTGCCTTAGCCTCCTGAGTCATTGGGATTACAGGTGTACTATTTAAATGCAGATTTTCTCTTTTAGTCAGCTTTTTGTCACCACTGTGACCAAAAGACCCAACAAGAACAATTTTAGGGGAGTAAAAGCTTTTTTGGTACTCATGGTTTCAAAGGTCTCAGTACATTGATGTCTGGTCTTGTTCTGGGGCTGAGGTGAGGCAGAACATTATTGCAGAAGAATGTGGAGGAGGAAAGCAACCTCAGGACATGCAATCAGGAATTTAAGAAACCTTAGCTCACCGGAGACAGAGTACAAACCCAGGAGGCATACTCCTAGTGATCTACCTCCTCCAGTTACACACTACCTTCCTACAGTTACCAACCAGTTAAGCCATTCAAGTAAATTAGCATACCAATTTAATTGAGGCTCAGATAACCCAATCATTTTACCTCCAAACTTTCTTGCATTGTCTCACGAGAGAGCTTTTGGGGGACACTTCATATCTCAAGCATAACATATTCCCAGAAAATATCATATTCTGTCTTTTTAGTCTAATGTCCAAGACAGAATATGAATCTGAGAGAGGTAGTCTAGTCTTGAAGAGTGCCAAGGTATCATGAAAGGTGAAATGGGAAGACACATAATGCAAGCTTTTCATTTTCCTTATGAAAACAGTAAACACATGCCCCTGTGGCATGAGAGTTTGTGACCCTTTGGACTTCACATATTTAAATTAATTCCCAATGTGATGATACTAAAATATGGACATTTGGGGGGTGATTACATCATGAGGCCTCTCGCTCCATGAATAGGAATAATTCCTGATATAGACTGAGTAATGGTAAGTCCTTCTAAGACCCACATATTGGTCCTTAGCTTGAAGTTATTGAAAGGTGATGGGAACCTTTAAGAGGTAGGATACTACAAAAAGGTTTTAGGTTATTTGGGTCATGCCCTTGAAGAGCATTGTAGGATACCAGTCTCTTCCTCTTTCTCTTTGCTTTCAGACTGCACTGAAATGAATGACTGCTCTGCTGTGTTCCTTGATATGCTGCCTTGCAACAGGCCCAGTGGGATTGGGGCCAACTGATCACAGACAAAATCTTCACAAGTGTGAGTGAAAATAAGCCTTTCTTCCTTATGGATTGATAATCTAAGGTATTTTGTTGCAGTAATTCAAGGCTGACTAATAGTGATCTATCAGTAAGGCCCCTGAGAGCTGCTCTGTTTCTTCCACCATGTGAAGGCACAGCAAGAAGGTGGCTATCTATGAACCAAGAAACAAGACATTGCCAGATAGAGACTTTGACAGCACCTGTATTTTCTACTTCCTGGTGTTTAGAAATTTAAAAAAATATAATTTTGTCATTTATAAGCCACCTAGTTAACGGTATTTTGTTAGTGCAGCCTAAAGAATATAAAACACTGATAACCTGAATAGACTATTTTTTTGGTGTAAATTTTAGGATTTATTTTCCTTGTCATACCCTTAAAAAATTTCTTAGGATGTCTTATAGGTTCACAAGTTATACCAGTTGCCAACAAAAGTTCATGATCATAATTGAAGAACTGTTTTGTTGTAAAAGATTTGTTCTTTTAGAAAATTAAGTTTTATGATTATATACTCATTTCTTACTAATGAAAACAAAAGGTCCTAAAATGGTGTTTAGTTAATATTAAATTGTTACTATGCACACACAAAACAATCTTTTTTTGATAAAGAAAAGATATAAACTCAGTTTCATTGAAAACTTACCTAATGCTTGAAATACAAAGATTTAAAAAAAAATCATGGTTTCTTTCATGAGTAGATCTTGTTGAGGCAAATTGAAAACAAATTATGTGTAGTGGGATAAGTATTAAGATCCAAGAACTTATAATTTACCTTATAAGTGGGAACACAGAAAAAGACCATCTAATTAAAATTGTTAGGTGAAATATATATTCAAAGATAAGAGTACTGAGGTTAAATCTTGTAAATGCATGGGAGCTAAAGTAACAGGTGATATTTAGACATGCAGAAGGGACTAAATACAATGAGAATAAAACCTAACTAAGGTATTTGAATCTTATGGGGATAATTGGAAATCAATAAATCATTTTACTTATTTAAGGGACTCTAAACCCCAAATTAGGCAGTGTATATCATAAAACTCAAACGTATTTGACCATGTCTAGATAGCCATTGATCTATTTGTTTAAGGATGCATGGAAGCTCCTGTATGATATTTCATACTAAGGTAGCATCAGATAAGACAGATATTTCATGAAGAACATTTTATGCCATTATTTTAACATTATACATTTTTATATTTAGAGAGGTAAGTTTATACCTATATACACATACATATATGTGTCTATATACATATAAATGTGTGTATGCACACACACATACATATATCCATGATTAAGCAAAC
The DNA here is from genome assembly GCF_902686455.1 of Sciurus vulgaris. Taxonomy (NCBI): domain Eukaryota; kingdom Metazoa; phylum Chordata; class Mammalia; order Rodentia; family Sciuridae; genus Sciurus; species Sciurus vulgaris. Next base: position 71,293,169 of record NC_136471.1, read on the forward strand.
ATCAGCTTGATAATAAAGTCTTATTTTAGCAAAAATTTTCTTCATCCCTCTAACTACAAGGATATAAATGAGGCAAGTTCTCATATGTTGGGACTAATGACACGTTAACTAACTCAGGCTGACTCCTTACTCCCTGGTGAGTGAGCAAGATCAAGGCCTCAAAGGCGGTTTCAATAGTTAATGACGATGACCGGGACCACCGTCAGGGATTGGTTAACAGCAGTTCCGCAAACGTGATCAGCTCCCCCTTGCCATATAGTCCTATGGGACTCTCACCTTCATGAATCCCCCGTGCCTTGCTGACCTTTAAGCTGATTGGTTCCTGCCTAGCCTCCACCCTACATAAGCTCTGTGATTTCCTCAATAAACGAGATTCCTGCTGTGCCTGGTGTGCTGACAGGCCGCCCGGCTCTGGTGTGTTTCCTTTGCCACGGACACTCATCATCCTACTCGGCCCATATTCTCGTCAGGCGGGCCCTGAGAAGGTACATTGGACCTTGTTGTCCGACAGGGAGCAACACTCATAAGAGAAGATAAAATTAATGCAAATGTTTCCTTATCTTATTTCATGGTTCTGAAATTACCAAGTGAATTTGGTCTGTTTGGAATTCAATTTTGAATGATCACATGTTTGAGTAGTGAACAATGGAATAGGGAATGTTTAAGTTTCAAAGATTTTAAATTTGTAATTTGCATCTCTCTTAATTTTAAATTTGTCAATTATTGTTGATAAACAATAATGATATTGTGAATCACAAGTGTGGAGAGTATAGCTCCCTAAAATTTTTAAATTGCAGGATGTCCAACTGGACATGGCATTATATGGGCTCCTCATCTGGAATATTTGCATTTTCAAAGGGCAATTATTCCCTAAAGATAAAAAGACCTACAAGTCTTAAAAAGAATGATGTGTAATACATGGCAATAACATTCATGCTTTGGAATAAGATTCTGCTTACTTTTGAAACTTGAAATACCAATAATTGTGTGTATTGGAGAGAGGGTGTGTGAGAGGAAAGAAATATGGTACTACATCATGTAAAGAAAAATTTCTTAAACTATTATTATTTCCCTAAAAAATTTGCAGAGAGAAAGATGAGCAAGTGAAGGCCCAGAAGTAAGGAAACAGATTTTTCAGGCAAGTATGAATAGCCTGATTTTGCTCTGATAATGTAGCATTTATGAAGGTGAACACTCCATATGTACATTTTAAGAATTAAAAACAGAACTGGCTTTGGGCAATGAAACTACTTTATATGATATGCTAAATGTGGGTATACATCAATATTCATTTGTCTAAATCCATAGAAAATACAATACAATACAAATAAAGTACCCTGAAATAAAGATTTTGGATAATAATGATGTGTCATTGTAGGTTCATCAATTATAAGAAATGTACCACTACAGTGGGGAATGTTGATTGTGGAAATGATAGTTATATGTGAGGGCAAGAAATCTTTAGAAAATTTTTATACCACCTTCCACTCACTTTGCTGTGAACCTAGAATTATTCTATATTAGTTTATTTTTCTTACTATATTAAATACACAAGGTTGGGAAATGTTATTTAAAAAGACATTTACTTAGATCACACTTAAAAGTTTTAAAGACATGATTTCAGCTTTAATTTGTCTGTGATGAAGAACTCATGGCTATTGGTACCAAAATTGTTAGAATCATGAGATCATATCACAAGACAAGGAGTCTCAGGGTGTCTGACGTCTCACAGTTCCTTTTGCAGTCATATTGCAAAATGACCTAAGGATCTCTCACGAGCCTTGACTGCTTAAAGATTTCACACCAATTCCCAGCAGTACCAGCCTGGGAAATCAAGCTTCCAATAAATGAATCTTTGGTGAACAAACCACATAAAAACCATATCATGCTCTAAAAAAATCAAATAAAGAAAGAAAAAAGTGATAAGATGTGACTGGCTACAGGGAGAGTGAACAAGGAACTTATGCAAATGCCAACTTAAGCAACACTAAAATCAGAGTGAGTACTCCATTTTACATTTTATTCATTGTTTCACTGAAAAGTTTGGGAAATGATGAAAGATAGCCTTAGTGAGCTAATTTAAGAAACATTTTCTAAGTGTATAGCACTGCTTTCATAAGCTAAGATTTAGTTTGGGTACAAACAACAGAATATATGACTATCAGACGTTTAGACAGCTCCAGTGCTGGCCCACCCTGCAGAGATCCAGTGCCATGCTGTGGCTCCCCTTCCACCAATGCATTGGAATGCCTCTGTCGCCATCTTGGATTATCCCAGCTGCCACTTCTGCCATCTTTAGTTGGGGCAGCTTCCGTCTGGGGACACCTGCTGGAGACCAGAAGCTCATCATCAAGGTACCTACAAGTTAGCTACTGCTGCTATCACCAACTTGGGACATGGAAACTTACATTCAGGGATAACAGCCAGTACCTGAAAGATCATCACCAAGGACCCTGCAGGCTTGATTACATCTGAGCTATCCCTGCTAGGTGTGCAAATAGTCACCATCTTGCTGAAGAGGCAGAAGAGAGCCTTGCAAGGGGTTGGGAGGTGGGAAAATTGTGTGAGGGCCTCTTGATCCCAGCTCATCCAACCAACCAGTCTGGCATCCACTGGGACCCCAGAGATTACTCAGGAGCAATTGTTGGGACCTGACATCAGCCTGGTCCATGACTCCACCAAGCATCTTGTTCTGCTGGTTTGGCAATCAATGGGACCCTTCTTATACTCAATCTCCAGTCTCTCAATCATCCCCTGGCTACCAACCAGTCCAGTGCCTGCAACTATGTGACTGGCGTGCAGCTTTCAATGCCTGATCCTGACTTGCCCAATACAGAACAACTTGCCATGATAGGCACATAGATCCAGTGCTCAGCCCTCAGGACTTCTGGGGAGAGAGGTTCCTGATTGGAAAATCAAAAGGACAGGGGCAGGAGAGATACAATTTAGAGACTAAATTATAGACCAAGAATTGTGGGGTCCACAAATAAGGAAAGGGGCTAAGATCAGGCTCCTGTGTCACATAAGTGGGCCCCAAAGGAGAGTTCTGGGCTGCAGTCATCCAGAGGGACTGGCAATTGCTATACCCTATCTTCAGGTGTCCCACCTCCAAGTCTAATCCTCCCACCTTAATAACTGTCATCATCCTGAGGATGATGCATATCAGAAGAGAAGAGAGGCAGAGAAGATTGAACTCCAACAGAGACAATTGTTCTATTTTCCTTCAAGACTCTTTTTTCTTTTTCCTTTCCTTTTTGTTTCACAATTTTTTTCTTTTTTCTTTTTTTTTTTTCATTTCCAGATCTCATATCCCTATCATCTTAGAAATCAAGTACCTTTTATAAATCAGGTTACAAAAGACTGGGAGGTTTAAATAGTACATTACAAAAAAAATAGTACATTACAGTTTTGTTGTAGATTCTTTTATTTTCTTTTTCTTTTTATTTATTTACTTATTTTTACTCACTCTGTTTTCTTCTTATTTATGTTTCCTTGGAATCACTTTCTCCCTTTTGCCTGCTAACAATCAACTTCTTTTGATTCCACTATCACTCTTCTGATGACCTAATACCTCTACATACTACTTAACTCATTAACATTACATCCTACAGCCCACTTGCATCCTCTTTCTTCACCATCAGAAATTGTAGACCTTATTGCAAACCTACTGTTTATGCTGTAGATTACAATTGAACACATAATCACTGTTTATTATGACACTACTCTTAACACCTTAATAGGTCTATTTGGTTTAAGGCTGCATGTTGTTTGCAGGGCATGCTCTTAATATTTATTTCCACCTTAACGGTGAAGTATTAGAAACCTGTAAGGACACTATGAACCTATAGGGAAGAAACTGTAACACCTGAGACCCACGCTGATATAGGGGAAGATACATGAACAACATAAAAAAAAAGAGGGAAGAAAGCACCCAAAACAAACCAAGATGCTAGATTAATAGAATCCATAGATAGCATGATGGAAGAAATGTCAGAAAAGGAGTTCATACTGTATATAATTAAAATGATTCATGAAGTAAAGGATGATATAAGAGAGTAAATGCAGGTAAAAAAAAAAGACACTTCAATAAAGGGTTAAAAGAGAAAATGCAGGATGAAAAAGATTATATCAATAAAGAGATAGAGATTCTGAAAAAAACAAATAGAAATTCTTGAAGGAAAAAATAAATCATATTAAGAACTCAATAACAATCATCACCAACAGGCTAGATCACTTGGCAGACAGAATGAAGACAAATATTTAATTTTGAAATTAAGTTGACCACACAGAGAAGATGGTACAAAAGTATGAAGAGAACCTCCAAGAATTGTGGGATAACATGAAAAGACCAAATTAAAGAATTGTTGGGATTGAGGAAGGCACAGAGATACAAACCAAAGGAATGAATAATCTGGTCAATGAAATAATATCAGAAAATTTTCCAAACCTTAACAATAAAATGGATTATCAAATAGAAGAGGCTTACAGGACACCAAATGTACAAAATTACAACAGATCTATACCAAGGCACATTAGAATGAAAATGCCCAACATACAAAAAATAAGAAAGAATTTTAAAGGCCACAAGAGAAAAGTATCAGATTACATATAGGGGGAAACCAATATGGATATGAGCAGATTTCTCAGCCCAGACCATAAAAGCTAGGAAGGCCAGGAACGATATTTACAAAACTCTGAAAGAACAAGAATGCCAACCAAGAATCTTATACCCAACAAAACTAACCTTCAGATTTGATGATGAAATCAAAACTTTCCATGATAAACAAAAGTTAACAGAACTTGCAAGTAGAAAGTCTGCACTACAGAACATTCCCAGCAAAATATTCCTTGAGAAGGAAATGAAAATAAAATGTAAGTAAGCAAAGGGAGGAACTACACTAAAGGAAAAGCCAATCAAAGGAGAAGCCAAGTCAAATTAAAAACCAAAAAGAAACCAAAATGACCAGGAATACAAATCATATCTCACTAATAACCCTTAATGTTAATGGTCTTAACTCATTAACCCAAAGACATAGACTGGCAGATTGGATTAAAAAAGACCCAACAATATGTTGCCTTCAAGAGACTCATCTCATTGAAAAAGACATCCACAGATTGAAGGTGAAAGGATGGGCAAAAACATATCACACACAGGGACTCAGTAAAAAAGCAGGGGTTTCCATCTTCATATCAGATAAAGTGGACTTCAAGACAAAGTTAGTCAGAGTTTATAAGGAAGGACATTTCATCCCGCTTAAGGGAATCGAACATCAACAAGACATAACAATCATAAATATTTATGCCTCAAACAATGGAGAATTTACGTACATCAAACAAACACTTCTCAAATATTGGAATCAAATAGATCACAACACAATACTAGGTGACTTTAACACACTTCTCTTATCACAGCATAAATCTTCCAAACAAAAACTGAACAAAGAAAATATAGAAGTCAATAATACAATCAATAGTTTAGACTTAACAGACATACATAGAATATTCCATCCATCAATGATCAAATATACTTCCTTCTCAGCAGCACATGGATCCTTCTCTAAAATAGACCATATGTAATGCCACAAAACAACTCTTAACAAATACAAAAAAATAGAGATGTGACCATGCATTCTATCATATCACGATGGAATGAAATTGTAAATCAATGATAACATAAAAAATAGAAACTACTCAACACCTGGAGACTAAATAATATGCTATTGAATGGTACAAGGATAACAGAAAACATCAGGGAGGAGATAAAAAAAATTCTTACAGGAGAATGAGAACAATGATGCAACATATCAAAATCTCTGGGACACTTTGAAAGCAGTACTAAGAGGAAAATTTGTTGCATTGGTCTCATTCAATAAAAGAAGAAAAAGTAAAAAAAAAAAACAGATGACCTAACATTATCTCTTAAAGCCTTAGAAAAAGAAGAATAGAGCAACACCAAAAGTAGTAGAAGATAGGAAATAATTAAAATTAGGCTGAAATCAATGAAATTCATACAAAAGAAACAATTGAAAACATTGACAAAACAAAAAGTTGGTTCTTCGAACAAAAAATTTTTAAAAAACAGAATTGATAAAACTGTAGCCAAACTAATGAAGAGAAGGAGAGAGAAAACATAAATTACTAAAATTCATGATGAAAAAGGAAGTATCATAACAGACATTATTGAGATACAAAACATAATTAGAAGCTATTTTGAAAATCTATACTCCAACAAAATAAAAAAATCTCAAAGACATCAACAAACATCTAGAGACATATGATCCACCCAAGCTGAATCAGGAGGACATACACAATTTAAACAGATCAATTTCAACCAGTGAAATAAAAGGAGCCATCAAAAGTCTACCAACCAAAAAAAAAAAAAAAAAGCCTGGGATTATAAGTGGAGTTCTACAAGACCTTCAAAGAAGAACTAGTATCAATACTCCTCAAAATTTTCCATGAAATAGAAAATGAGGGAACCCTTCCAAACTCATTGAATGAAGCTACTATCACTCTGATACCAAAACCAGACAAAGATGCTAAAACTTTAGACCAATATCCCTGATGAACATAGGTGCAAAAATTCTTAATGAAATTCCGGCAAATCACATATCTAAAAGATAGTGCAGCATGATCAAGTGGGGTTTATCCCAGGGTTGCAAGATTGGTTCAACATCCAGAAATCAATAAGTATAATTCAACACATCAATAGACTTAAAGCTAAGAATCATAATCATTTCAATAGATGCTGAGAAAGCATTTCATATAATATAGCACCTCTTCATACTCGAAACTCTAGAAAAAATGAGATAGTAGGAACATACCTCAACATTGTAAAGGCTATCTATGCTAAGCAAAAGGCCAACATCATTCTAAATGGAGAAAAACTGAAAGTGTTCCCTTTAAAAACTGGAAGAAGACAAGGATGCCCTCTTTTGCCACTTCTATTCCACATTGTCCTTGAAACAGTAGCCAGAGCAATCGGACAGATCAAAGAAATTAAAGGGATATGAACAGGAAAAGAAGAACTCAAGCTATCACTATTTGCCAATGACATGATTCTATATTTAGAGGACCCAAAAAAACTCCACCAGAAAACTTCTAGAACTAATAAATAAATTCAGCAAAGTAGAAGGATATAAAATCAACACTTATAAATCAAATGCATTCCTATTCAAAAGCGATGAATCCTCTGAAAGAGATACTATGAAAATTACCCCATTTATAATAACCTCAAAAAAAAAATACTTGGGAATGAATCTAACGAAAGAAGTGAAAGACCTCTACAATGAAAACTACAGCACTCTAAAGAAAGAAATTGAAGAAAACCTTAGAAGATGGAAAGATCTCCCATGTTCTTGGACAGGCAGAATTAATATTGTCAAAATGGCCATGCTACAAAAAGTGCTATACAGATTCAATGCAATTCCTATTAAAATCCTAATGATGTTCCTCATAGAAATAGAAAAAGCAATCATGAAATTCATCTGGTAGAATAAGAGATCTCAAGTAGCCAAAGCAATCCTGAGCAGGAAGAGTGAAGCAGGAGTTATCACAATAAAAGACCATAAAATATACAGAGCCATAGTAACAAAAGCAGCATGGTATTGGCACCAAAATAGACAGGTAGACCAATGGTACAGAATAGAAGGCACAGAGACAAACCCACATAAATACAGTTACCTCATACTAGACAAAGGTGCGAAAAATATACAATGGAGAAAAGAGAGCCTCTTCAACAACCGGTGCTGGGGAAACTGGAAATCCATATGCAGTAAAATGAAATTAAACTTCTATGTTTCACCCTGCACAAAACTCAACTCAAAGTGGATCAAGAACTTACGTAGGACTAAGACCAGAGACCCTTCAATAAATAGAAGAAAATGTATGCCCGAATTTTCATCATTTTGGTTTAGGACTAGACTTCCTTAACAAGACTCCTAAAATGGAATAAATGAAAGCAAGGATCAATACATGGGATGGATTCAAACTACAGATCTTTTTCTCAGCAAAGGAAATAATCAATGATGTGAAACGAGAGCCTACAGAGTGGGAGGAAATATTTACCACATGCACTTCAGATAGAGCACTGATCTACAGAATTCATAAAAGAACACAAAAAACAACACCAAAAATACAAATAACCCAATTAATAAATGGACTATGGAACTGAGCAGACTCTTCCCTGAAGAAGACATACAATCAATCAACAAATATATGAAAAAATGTTTAATTCTAATAGTTAGAGAAATGAAAATCAAAAGTGCCCTAAGATTTTATCTCACTCCAATTAGGATGGTTATTATCAAGAACACAACAACAATAGGTTTTGGCAATGATGTGGGGATAAAGTACACTCACACATTGCTGGTGGGACTGCAAATTGGTGAAACCACTTTATAAAGTAGTATGGATATTCCTTAGAAAACTTGAAATGTAATCAGCATTTGGCTCAGCCATCCCACTCCTTGGCCTATACCCAAAGGACTTAAAATCAGCATACTACAGAGATACAGCCACATCAATGTTTATAGCAGCTGGACTCACAATAGCTAGATTGTGGAACCAACCCACATGCCCTTCAATAGATGAATGAATAAAGAGACTGTGGCATATATACACAATGAAATATTACTTAGACATAAAGAAGAATAAAATTATGTCACTGGCATGTAACTGAATGGAGTTGGAGAATATCATGATAAGCAACGTATCCCAAAATACCAAAGGCCACATATTTTCTCTGACATGTAGATCCTGATACATAATTGGGGTTTCAGGGGGTAGGGGAAGAATGGAGGAACTTTAGATTGTGTTGAGGGAAATGAGGGAAGGGGGAAGCTGGGAGTAGGTAAGATGGAATGAGACAGACATCATTACCCTATGTACATGTATGATTACATGAATAGTGTGCCTCTACATCATGTACAGCCAGGGAAATGAAAATCTGTAGTCCGTTTGTGTGCAATAAATCAAAATGCATTCTGCAGTCATGTATAACTATATAGAGCAAATAATAAAAAATGAAAAAAGAAATTAAATTTTCTTTAAAATTTTTATTACCTCATGCATTATGTAGATGATAATTATCTTCACACATTTTGTGATTTTGTTTTCGTCATTTCATATCATTTTGCAAAATTTTCTCCACATTTTACACTTCTCCCAGGAGAGTTTAATAGCTATTTTTTTTGTAAAAGGAAGAATAAATATGCTATGATTAACTTAGCTCAGATGCATTCCTGTTACAATTGAAATAAACCATACAACAGATAAGTTCCAATGTGCCTCTCTAGGGTGCGGGAGTCATGCCCACTCCTCATTACCTGGGAATTGCTTGAATTGTTTAAATATGGGGTTACTATTAGTAGGTTTACTTGCTCACAGGCATGTCACATTCTCCAAACTCACCTTAAATGACAGTAAAGATGATAGTGTGTAAAATGCATTTTGTCTATTTTTTAAATTTCTTTAGAACTCAGCAATAAAAAAAGTACGCTTATTCTTGGACAACTTTGTACTATATTTGTAGGCAAGGAAAAAAACAAAAAACTTCTGGGATGACTAGATTTCATGGAAAGACTTCTGATATAAATAGGTGGTATAATTTAATTGGTTTTTGGAGGCTTATGTTAGACCACATGGAGTTTTACATTTGTGTCATGGATTTTTTAAATGTTTATTGTGACAAAATATGCATAATATAAAATTGTCACTATAGCCATTATGAGATCTACAGTTAATGCTATTAATTACTCTAAATGTTGTGCAACCAGTCATCACCACAATCTATTTTCAAAACATTTTCATTACCACAAATAGAAACTCTATAAACATTATTGTTCATTTTTTTCTTTTGTACTGGTAATTGAACCCTGGGGACACTGATCAAAACCTCATTCCTTTCTCATTTTTTAAAATTTTGAAACAGGTTCTTACTGAATTTCTTAGGGCTTCAGTAAGTTGCTGAGGCTTATCCTCAGTTTCCTGAGTAGTTGGGATTATAGGCATGTGCCACTGCATCCAGGTAGTAGTTCAAATTTTCTGTTCCTTATGGAGTAGTTTTAGTGATCTGTGTGTTTCTATGAATTTGTTACTTTCTTCTTATTATTGTAATGGTTCCATACAATTGTTCCTAAGTATTCTTTTATAATCCTTTTTACTTCGAAAAGAAGAAATTATTTCACTTTTCATTTCTGATTTTGTTATTTATGATTTCTTTCTATCTTTGTGAGTGTGATTAAAGACTTGAAAATACTATTGATATTTTCAAAGATCAGATTTTTCTGTTTGCTATTTCTATGTATTGTGTTTTCATTCTGTATTAGTTTGTCTCCACCCTAATTTTTATCAGTTCATGCCTTCTTCTGGCACTGGTTTTACTTTTCATATTTTCTCCTATTTCTTTAAGGAGAAAGAGTTAGGTTATTGACTTGAGATATTTCTTCTATTCTTTTCTTCTATTTTAATACAGGTTTTAGTGCTGTGACTCTCTGACTAATGCCTTTCCTTCATTTAAAGTTTTTTTTTATGTTGTTTTTATTTTCACTTACCTTAAAGAATTTTCTAATGTTCCTTATTTCACTTTTTAAAATTTTTAAAAAATATTTTTAATTGTAGATGTACACAATGCCTTTATTTTGTTTATTTAGGTTTTCATATGGTGCTAGGGATCGAACCCAGTGCTTCATGCATGCTAGGCAAGGGCTCTACCACTGAGACACAACCCCAGTCCCCTGCCCCTTATATTTCATTACTTAACCAATTTGTGGTTTAAGAATGTTTTCTTACTTTTCACATATGTGCAAATTTCCCAGTTTTCCTTCTTTTAGAGATTTCTAGTTTTATTCTACTATAGTAGAATAATACATCTTGCATAATTACCTTTAAAATTTAGTAATTCTGCTGTGTGTGGTGGCACATGCCTGTAATTCCAAGAGCGTGAGAGACTGAGACAGAAGGATGACAATTTCAAGGCCAGCCTCAGCAACGAAGTGAAGCCCTAAGCAACTTAGTGAGATGACAGCGTCCAGCGGAGTCAATTTGGCGAGGGAGACAAATGAATAGCGAGGCTTCTGAATTCGGAACAGTTCATTGTAGATTCAGGAAACCCGGGACCGGAACCTCAAACCTGGGGCCTCATACTTCAAACCTCGAACCCTGGTGCTCAAGGAGAGCGGGCTTCTATCCCCCCAGGAGGTGAAGGGTAGGGCTGAAGCCAATTATGCAAAGATTAGGCAAGGAGCTAGCTGCCCAATCATGGTAAAGGTCAAAACAAGCAGGCACTATCAGAAGCACTTTGGAACACCTGTGCAGGAGCAGCGTTGTGTGCCTGGACTTAATTGGATATGGCCAATGACAAATCACCTGGGTGTGCTTATGTTAATCAACCTCCTCACCGCCGATGTGATCAAAGCAATCTCTGGCTGGCTGCCAGGCGCCATCCCGGTGCCATCCGTAAGGCATAGCCCCCAACAGTGAGGCCCTGTCTCAAAATCTAAAAAAATAAAAAGGGCTGAGGATGCGATTCATTGGTTAAGTGGCCCTGGGTTAAACTCCTGGTATGAAAAAATTGATGCTTTTTGACCTAGCATATAGCATATTCTAGAGTTTTTTTCACTTGCATTTGAGAATTATGTGTATTTTGATGATGACAAGAGGAGTATCTATAAGTCTGTCACACCTAATTGGTAATAGCATTCTTCAAGACCTCTATATCCTTCTCAATGATGTGTCTATATATCCTACCAATTATAGGAAAGAGTATATCAAAGTCCCCTATGATTAATGTAAAAATGTCTCCTTTCAATTCTTCAACATTTGTTTCACATGTTTTTAGGATTGTTATTTGGTGAATATATGCTTGTAATTATCCAGTATTCCTTAGGAATTGACCCTTTTATCAATACACAAGAGAGTATTTTGCTTAAAGTCTTTTAAATTTTTTTCATAGTGATTGAACCCATGGGTGCTTAACCACTGAGCAACATCCCCAGCCCTTTTTATTTTTTTAATCTTTAAATTTGAGAAAGGATCTCACTAAATTGCTTAGGGCCTCACTAAATTGCTGAAGTTGACTTTAAACTTGTGATCATTCTGCTTTAGCCTCCCAAGTGCTGAGGTTACAGGCTTACACTACCAACCTTGGCTTAAAGTCTATCTTGTCACCTATTATGTCTCATCTCTCCTCTGGTTAATATTTGCATAAATATCCTTTGTCATTCTTGACATCCTAATTAATGTTTTTCAAAAATTCAGTTTGAAGCCAGACACAGTGGTATACGACTGTAAACAGAGTGGCTCAGGAGGTTGAGAAAGAGAAGTTTGCAGGTTCAAAGCCAGCCTTTGCAATTTAACAAGACTGTAAGCAACCCAGTGAGACCCTGTCTCAAAATTTAAAAAAAATAATAATAAAATAGGGCTGGAGATGTTGCTCAGTGGTTAAGCACCCTGAGTTCATACCCTGGTACAAAGAAACAAAATCCAGTTTGTATTATTACCAAGTTCACTGAAATACCATAACCATACAAAAACTCTATATACTGTGAGTCCAAAACAAAACATATATGGAATTATGTGTATGCTTGTATCTTTTAAAATATGCAAAAATAAAAATAGAATTGTGAACAAAGAATATACAATAAAATTTGATTTATATTTATTTATATAGTTACTTTAAATGAAGATCTTTGTTACTTCATATGACTTTGTGTTACTGTCTGGAGTCTTTACATTTCCATATGAAAAGTAATTCTTTAACATTTCTTATAGAGTAGACATAATGGTAATAGATGCTCCCAGAAATTTTTTATCTGTAAATGCCTTGATTTCTATCACATTTTGAAGAACAATTTTTTGAGTTGGAGATTTCTTGAAAAACTTTTTCTTTCAACATTCTATATTACCTTGCTGCCTTATTCTTTCCATAATTTCTGGTGAAAAATACAGTGTTAATATTACTGATGCGGGCTGGGTTTGTGGCTCAGTGGTGGAGCACTCACCTGGCATGTCTGAGACACTGGGTTCTATTCTAAGTACTGCATGTAAATAAATGAAAATAAAGGTCCATTAACAACTAAAAAAATTTTAAAAGATTTTATTAATGGACCACTTATCTCTTTCTACTTTCAAGATTTTCTATTTGTCCTTTGAAAGTTTGAGTTTAATGTATCTCTATGTTTGTAACTTTAAATTTATTCTTCTTGGAGTTAATCTAGTTTCTTCAAAATTTATATTTCTATAATTTATCAAATGGGATTGTCAGTCATAATTTCTTCAAAATATTCTTTTAGTCTTATCATCTGTATTTTCTCCTGAGATTTCTGTAATGCACATACAAGTTGGTTTGATGTTGTCTAAAAGGCCCATTGCTCTCTTCACATTTCTTAATTTTTCTATCTGCACCTCTGTGAAGATAGAACCAACTGTCCTAACTTAAAGCCCATTCACTCAATCTCCTGTCTTCTCAAAATTGCCATGAAGCCATCTAATGCTTTTTTATTAAATTCAATTGTACTTTTCAGCTCCAGAATTTCTTGTTGCTTCCTTCTTAAAATACCTACCTCATTATTTGTACTTTCATTTTGTTCTTCTATTCCTGATTTCCTTTAGTTCTTTGTCCATGTTTTCCATTACCTGTTTGGGTACACCTAAGACAGTGGTTTTAAAACAATTGTGCCATAAATTCAATGATGGTTTAATTAAGAATAGTTTCTATTTCTTTTGCTATTTGAATGTGACATACTTTCTTATGCCTGTGTCAATGTCATCTTTCCTTTATTGAAAGATGGGCATTTGATAATATAATATTATAAATGGGTAATCAGGTTTTCCACCTTCCACTGGGTTTGCTAATTTTTATAATTTTTGTTGTCAAAGTTTATAGTAGTAGCCTGTTGTGTTACTATATTTTTGCAGACTGCATTCCTTCGTGCATTGTTACTAAAATTTGTGGCCCTTAGTTTGTGTTCAGCTAGTATTTTGACAATGATTTCCTTGAGCAGCAGTAGCAAAAGAAGGAGAAAAGAGAGGAAAGAAGAGAAGAAAGAATGAAGAAAACAGAGTAAACTCCCATACTTCACGTATTGATTCTGTGTAAATATTGCCTTACATACTTAACTGTGTTGTAACAATCCCAGGGATCAGCCAAAAGCTCAGGATTTTCTCAGATCGTTTGTGAGCATGCATCTTGCTCTGTGCATGTATCTGGCTTTCTAGCTTTTCTTATATGTATGTATACATTATACATATCAGCACGGGTGCTTTTAGATGTCCTAGTTTCCCTAAGAAGCTCGTATTTATAGCAGGACATATATATAGCAGGAAAATTAATAATAGCCAAATTAGGGTACCAAGCTAGGTGTCCATCAACAGATAAATGGGTAAAGAAAATATGGTATGTATATATATATATATATATATATATATATATATATATATATACACATGCACACATACATACATATATACACACATGCACATAATGAAGTTTTATTCAGCCATAAAGAAAAATGACACAATAGCCAGATTGTGGAACCAACCTAGATGCCCTTCAATTGATGAATGGATAAAGAAACTGTGATATATACATATATATATATATACATATATATATATATATATACATACAATGGAATATTACTCAGCCATAAAGAATGATAAAACTATGGCATTTACAGGTAAATGGATGAAATTGGAGAATATCATGCTAAGCGAGATAAGCCAATCTCAAAAAAACAAAGGTCGAATGATCTCTCTGATAAGCGGATGATGACTCATAATGGAGGGTGGGAGGGGTTAGTGTTAGGGTTAGGGTTAGGGTTAGGGAGGGGGGCAAGAATGGAGGAAGGAAGGACTATAAAGGGAAAAGAGAGTTGGGAGGGGTGGGGGGAGGGAAAAATAACAGAATGAATCTAACAACATTACCCTATGTAAATTTATGATTACAAAAATGGTATGCCTTTACTCCATGTACAGAGAAGCAACATGTATCCCATTTGTTTACAATAATAAAAAAAAAGAAAAAGAAAAAGAAAAATGTAATTATGGCATTTTCAGTGAAATGGATAGAACTAAAGACAATAATGCTAATCAAAATAGGTACAATTCCGAAGGTAAGTGTTGCCTATTTTCTGTCATATTGCAAAAACTAGAGAGGAAAAAACAAAACAAAGGTAGGGTGGATCTAAACAGATATTTCTCAAAAAAAGAACTCAAATAGTCATCAAATATGTGAGAAATGTTCAATATCTCTAGCAATCAGGGAAATGAAAAGCACAACTATATGAGATTTTATCACATGCCAATTGCAAAGGCAATCATCAAGAATACAAATAAGAACAAATTCTGGTCAAGATGTGGGTAAAAAGATATTCATATATTTGTTAGTGGGTTGCAAATTAGTATGACCACTCTGGAAAGCAGTATGGAGATTTCTCAAAAATCTAGGAATGGTAGTACTGTATGACCCAGCTATCCTAGTACTTGATATTTATCCAAAGAAAATAATGAGCACACACTATATTGATACAGGTACATCAGTGTCTATAGCAGCACAATTCACACAACAGCCAGATTATGTAACCAGCCCTGGTGTTCATCAACACATGAACTGATAATGAAAATGTGATATATATATACACATATATATACATATGTGTATATATATATGTGTATATGTATGTATATATGTGTATATGTATGTATATATGTATATATACATATATATGCATGCACAGACTAAAGAATTTTACTCAGGCATAAATAGAATAAAATTATGTCACTTTCTGGTAAATTGATGGAGCTTGTCACGCTAAGTGAAGTAAGCCAGTCACACAAAATGAGATTCTAATGTTTTCTCTCATCTGCAGAAACTAGAGCAAAATTAGGCAAAATTTGAGAGGATATCACTAACCCCATCATTGAACCAGTTTAAATAAAAAGGTAGAAGATATATGCTACTATAAAATTATTTTTCTCTTTTATATTGGATACCATTTTTCAAAGTACATGGCAGGACATTCTGCTCCATTCCTTTTCTGTTTTGCTGATGTATTTTTTGCTCATTTAAAAACATTTTTATGTGATTGTTTTCTTGAAGAATGTGTTTTGTGATCTGTCTTTATCCTACCACTTACACAGAATTCCTTACAGTTTGAATATTTTTAAATATCATTTGGACATATAGATGGATGAATGTTTGACAGATGAAGTATAACTGAATGAATGGAAGGAGGATAGAGAATAGATTGAAGAAACTAAGGATCAGAAAAACCAGTTAGGAGACTGTTTGATTCATCCTGAAGAAAGATAATGATGACATGTGTTTCAGTAGTGGTAGGGAAGGTAAATACAATTGGATAAAATTTGCAATATACTTTGGGGTACAACAGACAAATCTTGGTGACTGGGAGTAGGACTGAATAAGAAGTGTCAAAAAAAAAGCTAACTTCCAGGTTTGGAGGCATGAATAAATAAACTGCCTTCTGCAGAGCTAAAAGATACAGGGAGTAGAGGCAAAATTAGGTACACTACAATTCTGAGATGTCTATGTAATAGCAAAGTGAAACTCAGAAGTAACATCACACGTGGAAGATAACTTGAGAGTCACAGAAGAGATGGATATAATTTAAAGTCATATAAGTTAGAGCAACAGAATAGTTTGTAAACCTATAATTCATAAATGCAAGGTAATAGCTTTATTTCTTCCTCTCCAGCATGCCTCTCCAGTTTTGTGAAATATTCCAGTGGCACATGACTGGACCAGAGGGGCGTGGCCATGACTGAGAGGTATGGTTCTCCCACCGCTGACGCAACATTACAATTCTGACGTAGAACTGTGTTGCCAGGCTACTGGTTAAAAACTGAAGACGGCTCTCAGCCTCCCAAGAAAACAGCCTCTGCCAGAGCCAGATGTTGCTGGCAAGGCCCAACGAGAGACAGATCCCAAAGTGGATCTAAGAAACAGTTCGGATGCTTAAAAGACGGTAAGGCAGCGTTGCCTCACAACGTTTTTAAGAACACGTATCTGAAATGTCGTTCGATGAAGAAAAAGATGAACAACATCCACATAAACTGGCGGTGTCCAGAGAATTTCAAGATGAGTTAATTTATGTAATCCAGACTTCTGTATATAATGTAGCAACACAAGTAAACAATCTCAACAAATATGCTGAAGACCTAATTGGCGGACTGTCCAATGAGATTGAAAACATCTCCTGCAGACTTAACGCTTTACAAGAACATGTAATCCAGTTAACTGAAGTTATTAACCACAAAGATGCGAAGAAAGAATTGTCTTTGCCTGCTGTAAACTCAGAGAAGGATTCTCAAAGTACAGCCATTCGAACAAAGCAGGTACGCACCTCTGAACCATTACCTTTTAAAACATATGAAACACATGATGTTTCTGTGCAGACATTACCAATCAATATGCCTATTACTTATTTCCCACATGATGGAGAAGTTTTAGAGATTTCTTGTGATGCTTCATATTGCTTTGAAACTTTTAAAGAAAAATTAACACCTCAGAGTATAGAAGAAAAGCAGGAAAAACTCAAACACAGAAGGAAGAACATATATCATCCCAATGAAATAGAAAGTGTGCCTCAAATTCAACTGATGAAAAATTATGTTCCAGTGAACCACATACAAGATGCTTATAGAGAAGTCTCTCATTCATGTGTGAATCAACCAGATGCATGTTCCCCACCTTCAGCATTTCCATTTAGTGAAATCAGTAAACTTCTAACAAGAGCTGTAGGAAAAGTATTATGCAGCCCTGTAAATATGCCAAGGAATGGAGCTGGAGACCTGAAAAATTCACTTACATATGTCAATTATGGAACTGGAATGGGAGAAGTAGTGCAACCCCAACCTCGAATTCGTCTTAAAACAGAGGTGTTTGTGAGTCCCACAGCACCAACTCCACCACCTCCATTACCACCTGATTGGTTAGCTCTACTAAGAGCTTCAAAGATGGCAACTCCTCCCCCAATTGTACAATCCCCAACAGAGTTTCCACCACCCATTTTGAGAACTTCAGAAGAAACACCTTCCAATTGCCTTGAGACTACTCCAAAGGTAGGTCTTCCAATTACTCCACCTAAAATGGACTTACCTCCACCAGTACCTCAACCTCTCCAATATTATGAAATATCACATGATCTATTTCCACAAGATAAAGAAAAGACACCATCTCCACCTATATCTCCTTTTCCAATAATATCACATAGAATTGAAAGAAAAAACACAGTTTCAGATCTAGTTGATTGTGCTTCAGTTATGCAGTCACCAACATCTTTAGCTTTTCCATCTGCAAGATCTTCCTTTGCAAAATCACCAAGGCCTTCAGCTGAAAAATCACCAAAATGTTCAGTTCTACCAACACAAAGATCTTCACTTCCACCACCAACAAGATATCTGATTACATCATCTGCACCATTACCAAGATATTCAATTCCACAGACTTCAAAAAGTTCAGCTTCATTATCGTGTTCAGCTCCCAAAGAACCAAGATCTTCAATTCCATCATCAAGATATTCATTTTCCCAATCAACAAGAAGCTCAATTGCCCCATCACAAAGACATTTAAATATGCAATCAACAAGACCTTCAACTGCTACAGGATGGTCTTCAGTTGCACAAGCATCAGGTCATTTGACTTCACCACAACGATCTTCAAGTTTAAAGTCGTCAAGATCTTTTAACCTACAGTCATTGTTTTCTTTTACACAATCACCACCACCTTGCATGTCAAGTCCTCAAGCTCTAACAGTGCCCCAGTCTTCATCACCTTCAGTTAGTCCTGGTACAAAGCTATCTCCATCAACAACACCAATATTCAGTAAAGCGAGAAATGTCCTGATGGATGCAATAAGAAAAGGTGTTCTGCTACGCAAAACTGAAGATCACTGTATACTGAAAGCCAAAATAGACATTTCTAAAAATGAAGAAACTTCTATCCTGATCCATCGTAAAGCTATAGGATACAATTGTGATAATTTGGAGACAAAGGCTGATTGGATTGAGGAAAATGAGCAAAACAAATAAATCCAAGTTGATTAAAAATAACATTCCAACTTTTGTTCTTTATTAATTAAGTCACTTGCTAGTTTTTTCTATAGAATAAGCCATTACCTCTTTATTTTCCAAGAAAACTGTTACCATATATTCCACATTAAATATTTTACTACTATTCAAATAAACCAAAACTTCTAAATAGTAAACACAACTTGTAAAGAAGATTTTAAAAGGCAACTAATATTTAAATTCCAAGAATATTTAGTCACTATATTCAATTTTAAATAGCATTTAATACAAGTATTCAAAATTTCCTCTTCCATTGTGAGAATACTCAATATTTAGCTCTAGTTATATCTCAGGGGATAGGAATAATTAGTTTTTAGTTTTTATAAGTTAATCATAATTGACAAAATTGGTATATATTATTCAAGTAAAACACGATGTTGTGAAATATATACACATTCTGAAATTAATAAATTGAGGTAGTTAACATACATATTATGTCATATAATTATAATTTTTGTGATATATGCACTTAAAATTAATTTTCAAGAATATAATATGTGGTTATTAAGTATAGTGACCATATTATACAATATATTCCTTGAAGTTATTGTTCCCATTTTACAATATTTCTGTGTCCTTCGACTTAACTCATACCTATAACCCCGTAACCATCATTATCCTCTACAATTCTGTGAGCTTAAATTTTATATTCCCCATACAAGTGAGTTCACACAGTATGTCTTTCTCTGCCTGACTTATTCCACTTAACGTGAAATCTTAAAGGGCTGCCTGTATTGTTGAAAATAACAAGGTTTCCTTCTTTGTTAAAGATAAATATTGTTCCCCTACATATATATTACACTTTTCTTTATTAATTCATTGATGGGAAGATTTCCCACCTTCTCTTTGGTCATCACCCAGTTAATCCATTCAAGTGGATTAATGCACTGATTTGGTTAAGCTCTCATAACCCAATCATTTCACTTCAAAACTTTCCTGCATTGTCTCACACATGAGCTTTTGGGGGACACCTCACATCTAAACCATATGCCCTTCTATCCCATTTTTTTTTGTGACTGACACGTGTAATGACTTCTATTCTTTTTTCTCCACTGCTTATACAAATACAAACAAATGTCAATATGTATCTTATTTTCACCATTTACCTTCAGCAAAGGTGGCATATGTGTACTTTATGTATGTCAAATATTCTTGGTTGGTTTATTCATTTTACTATTTTACATCATATATTTTGAAAGTCTGTCCATATTAGTACCTAGAGAGATTTCTCATATTTTATAACTGCACAGCATCCATTGTGTAGATATATAAAAATTTAAAGTTTTCTATATATGTCACTCTGTTTTTTTAGTCTTTTGTTATCATAGAATAATGTGAAAATTAACATTTTGAGAAGTAATATATGAAAAAAGATGAAGCCATAACAAAAAGTTTTAAAATGAACTAAAAAAATGAAATATTCTTTTCATTTAAAAAATCATAAGTAAAATTTAAAGCTTGGATTAAAAAAATAACTGAAATGTGGTAATATACACAATGGAATATTACTCAGCCTTAAAGAAAGATGAAATTATGGCATTTGCAAGTGAATAGATGGAACTCAAGTAGATCATGCTAAGTGAAATAAACCAGTTCCAAATAACCAAAGACAGAATGATTTCTCTGATAAGTGGATGCTGATCCATAGTGGGGGGTGGGTAGGGAAGAATGAAGGAACTTTGAATTGTACAGAGAGGAGTGAGGGGAGGGGTGGGGCAGGTGAGGATGAGAAGCATGGGAGATTGAGACAGACATTTTTACCCTATATACATGTATTGAAAAAAAATTTTTTTAATTTATCACTGTCAGAAAAAGTTAATAATAAATAAATGAAAGTTAAAAAAAATAAAAAACTGAAAAAAATGACTGCCAAAACTGTATTATTTAATATATAAAGAGATTAATACATTAAGATAGAATACCATAGAAACATAAGAATAAAACACTCATAATCATTTAAAATATGCCACAAAAATTAAACAACAAAATAAATAGAAAATATAATAATTATTTTAAAGTACAGTTTACAAATGTCTGAATCCATAAATCTATATAGTTTCAGATCAATTAAATGGAATAAATATTTTAAAACATCCCAAGCCTTGAATTTCAAGGATAAAGGAGATTATTGTGTAAATATATTGATGGGAAAAAATAAATAAAGATGATATATAAAATGCTCAGTTTTTTATTTCTTTATATATCATTAAAAAGCATAAAAGCAATAGGCACAAAAGTCATAGGTCAACTGGCTGAAAGGTGATAAAAAAAGTCTAAAACTGGACCAGAACTAACAATGGGAAAAAGTGCTAACCACACATAGCAAAAGCTAAGCAGAGTTTTCCAAACATAGTACAGTATGAAATATTATTTAAAGTAGAAACAAACACTTTTTAATCACTCTAAGAGAAGAGTGTCTTCTAAATTGTCTTCACATCAATGTAAAATTTGGATATCCTTCAAATGGACCAAAGTATTCTCCTAATTCAATGTAACTGATATCAAGTAGAATATTTATGAAAATAATTTTCTTGGAAGACCAAATATCCCAGGTCTTTTTCTACTCTTGAATGTAGCCAGTAAATGAATAATTGAATAATACAAATCTACCTTTTTTTAATCTTCTTTGGATATAATTTTAACAATTTATAGATAAACAGGAAAGCAACCCTAAGAAAATCTCCATATGCTAGTTTGAGGGAAGTAGAAGTTCTGGTGTATCTCTAGCAACAGCAACATTAATAGGAATAATATTTTTCATTTCTTCAGTCCTTATTACATTAGAGAAATTATGGCAAATGCTTGGTAGATATTCTCACTTAACAAGAACATTATGCTTCAGACACCTTTGTTATATAATTTCTCAGAAAAGGAAACTGAGACTCAACTATATTAAGCCACTACAAAAAACTTATTGGTTGTTACCTCAAACGTTAACAATGCAATTTCTTTATTATATATACATTTTACTTTGAGACATGAACTTATAGACAAAAATAAAACTCAGGTACTGAAATACCAATGTTTATAGTACTATTATTAACAATAGTCAAAACTTGTAAGCAATCCAAATATTGATCAATAGATGAATGCACAAATGTATTATGTACATACAATAAAATATTATTTTTTTAAAAAGAATGAAGTTCTGATAAAAGCTACAATATTGAATAACCTTGGAATTAATTGCACTAACTAAAATTACATATATAAAAAGAAAAATCACACATATATATGTGTGTATATATATATATATATATATAGAGAGAGAGAGAGAGAGAGAGAGAGAGAGAGAGAGAGCCAATGTCATTGCTCTGGGTCCAAGGTGTAGCAGGACATCATGGTGGAAGTGTATGGAAGACAAAAGCAGTTCAGAACTTGGCCACCAAGAAGCAGAAAAAGAGACATGGCAGACCAGGGACAAAGTATATACCTCAAAGACATGTCTTTCAAAGACCCACCTCTTTCGGCCACACTGTACTTTCCAACAGTTACCACCCAATTAATCCATTCAAGTGGATTAATGCACTTATCAGGTCAAGCCATTCATAACCCAATGAGTTCACTTCTGAAATTTCTTGCACTGAGCTTTTCAGGGACAACTCATATTTAAACCATAATCTTCCATCCCAAAAGGTCATGCTCATCTCACAATGCGAAATACATTTAGCCCATTTTCTTTCTTTTTTTTTGTTTTTTATTTGTTTGTTTTGTTTTTCATTCTTTAATACATTTACTTATTTTATTTACACTATAAATTTATTGTGTGCCACACATGCCAGTAAATGCTCCATGGGAAACAACAGTATATTTGGCATGCTTTTCTCTAAGATCTTAAAATTTGGAAAAATATGTTCAGTGGAATGTGGTTTTGTAACAGAGGTTCACTTGATGCTTTGACTATATCCTTTGTCTCTTTGAAACTTAAATGATTTCATCTTTTTACCAACCTTTTCCCTGACCTTCTCCCTGATCTTTCCCCCAAACTTCTCCTTCCTGATATTCTTTTCCTCACACTTCTCCTTCCTCATCTTCTTTTTCCTAAACTACCCTTCTCTTCCCTAAACTTCTCCTCCCTGATCTCCTTTTCCCTAAACTTCTCCTCCCTAAATTTATTCTCTCTGAATCACCTCTATAAAAGCCCTCTGTTGCTACTGTTGGGCAGAATCACAGCCTTTGGGACAGGAGTCCCTTGTGTTTATCCTTTGCTAGCAAAGCAATAAACCTTCTTTTTCCTTTTTCTCAAAACCATGTCCTTGTTATTGGATTGACATCAGGGACAAGGACCAAGCTTTGGGCAACATATTTGGAACCCAGATGGGACCCAAGAGCAGCCCCCACAGCAGCTGCTGAAGCACTTTTTGCTTTGGTTAACTCCCGCCTTCTCTCCCTGAACTGCACAAGTTGTTCCATCAGTTGCTCTACTTTGAGAAAAAGGAAACTGAACTCAAGAATTTTATAACACCCTTGGCATTTGGTAAGTCCCTCAGTGTGCACTCCAAGACCCTTGATTCCATACACCTGGTTCCTCTTTGGAGGTCCATCTGGTCCCTCTTTCTGGGGACATCTCTAGTGCCAGTGGTTTAGGAGTCATGGTTAAGTGGGACTTGAGAACCTAGGGATATGTGCTCCCTTCTGTTCTGTTCTAAGTTCTTGTCTGTTTGTTGGCCTTGGGCTTGGGAATTCCCTCTGGTTGTCTGTTTTGTTTGTGGCTGCTAATTCCCCTCTTAAGATATGACCACTGCATTGATTTCTGAGTAGTATCTTAGGAGAGAAATTGACTGGTCAATTTAAAGATTTCCATCTGTCAGCCATGGTTGTAGGCCTCCTCTCTGGTTGTCTTTCTCTGTTTCTTTTTTGTACAATCTTGCTTTTGGTGTTGGTCTGTCAAAGGTAATGTAAGTGGAAAAAATTTGTACATGCATGTCTATCTGTTTTAAAGGTTCCTGTCTGTCAGCCCTGGTTTCAGTGAGTCTCCCTTGTCTGTGTTTTTTTGTATCTGTTACTAGCCCTTTAAGACATGGGCCATGCTGCATTGATCTTACTGGTAGACTCTTGAGCATGGAGATCTTGGTCACATGGGCCACCTATAGGTACAAGCCTGTCTAAGGGAAAGATGGTTTACCATAATACCATATGGACTTTAAGTGATTTTTCTGGAATATTATACAATCTTGATGTTGAAGTTGGTCTGTCAGGGGTAAAGTATATGAGAGAGATTCTGTATGTACAGGCATTTATGCAGTTGCATGATAAGGGGTCTGAACCAGCAGGAACTAAGTTGAAGGTGCCAAAAGGCCCTGCCTCTGGTGTGCAAGGATAGCAGGATACCAGAAGAAAAGACTAAAAAGATACTCCTTTCTGATATGTTCTAGGTTCTCATCTCATTTTGGTCTTGGCCATTTGGTAAGTCTCCCAGCATGCATACTGAGATCCTTGATTCTATACACCTAGTTCCTCTTTATGGAACATCTTGTCCCTATTTCTGGGGACATCAGTGGCACCAGTGTTGTAGGAGCCAAGGGTAAGAGGGACTTGAGAATGTAGGGATAAATCTTTTGAACCCAGTGCTGTCACTCCCAGTACTATTTCTAAGCCTGGCCCCAGGAAGCCACAGATCATCTTACTGGTGTTAAAGGCACTAGCCCTAACCTGGGGAGAAATCATAAAAGCTGCCTGGGATATAGAAAAAAGGCCAAAGAGAACCTGGCCTCTTCCCTGCCTTCCAGCCCCTTTTGCCCATGGAGGGTGGGGGCTGCTGGTCAAAAATGACGTGGCAGTAGGTTCTAGCACTGTTAGTTTATGACCTGGGGACAGGAATAGTCTCTCCTTTTAAGATCTGACAGGACACCCCATTTGGCCATTTGATAGTCATCATTGGGGCAAAGCAATTCTTGCTATAATATTATCCAATCCAACTAAATGCCTGTGGAAACTGGCAGAATAAATAATTGCATGCAGAAAAGAAAAAGAAAACAGCTAAAGCCAACCTGTGCTTTGTAGGCAGCCTCTGCAAGGGATCTTTAAGAAAGCCTAAAGAAAAGGATGGGAAGAGCCTCCTCTATTGCATATCAATACACTTAGTATAAGAAAAAGGCCCCACAGGAGCCTCTGGGTACAATTGACAGTGGGGAACTACTTAAAGTTGATGGCATTGTGATGATGATAATAACGGAGACAGGTCAGTCTCAAAAGTATCCTGAACTCCAACCCCTTGAATGCAATCTGGGAAAAAAAGATTAAGGCACAATTTTTTGTATATGCTGGATGTCCAACACTCTTCTGGGATGAAATTTGTTATGTAAATTAAGTGCACAGATAACATTCATAAGGTCTATTTCAGAATATGAATTTAAGAAAGGGTCCAAAACTAGAAAAGATAAAGTTATACGTATGGAAATATATTTTAGTATGAAAAATTAGAAGGTAAAGGAAATGTTTCCAAATGAGAAAGCATTTTGTCTGGTAAAGTAATATTCTTGGGCTAAAGTCCAAAATGAAAGAGGGCAAAACTAAGGATGTAAAGAAACTGAATGTTTACTCATGTTGCAGAAGGTTTGTGGGAGGTAAATCTCAAAGTTTGTGTTTGTGATTAAGTTGGTTATAATTAGCACAGTCAGTTGAAATTATTTGAACTTTAATGTACTGATATGAAGCAAAGTCCGAAACATTAATCTACTCCTACCTATTGAGATAATTTTGTGTTTGTTCAGTTTTATTACTTGGAAAAACTAAGTCTTAAGGGAATTAGGGTTTGTACTTATTTTAAAGTCATAAATGATCACTTTGTAACTGGTTAAACAAATAACTTAGTTATAACAATATAGTTGGCACCCTAAATGTATGTGATTAGGGATATGTATGCATCTCTAGGCCTTGTCTAAGTGTTCTCTTGTTTTGTAAAACTTTATAAAATGAAAGCCTATGTAAGTTTACTGGTAAGATAACCAACAAGTGCTCTCTTTTACAAATTTTTTCTGACATAGAAGGGCCACACTGTCATTTGAAGACCTGTCTTATATCTGTTTGCTTTGACTTAGTCAATTTCTGATAATTAACACTGCTTGCTAATTGTTTAAAAGATTTAAGACTATCCCTTGAGTTTTGTTAACTCATTCAGACCTGTGATTATTGTACCTGTACACTCTATATTCTCATGTATTTAAAAGTTAAACTTGGTTAAATGTAAAGCTTTGGAGAGCACTATGCCAAGTTGATATTCTCTAAAATAAAATTAGGTGGGGCTGGGTTTGTGGTTCAGTGGTGGAACACTTGCCTAGCATGCATGAGACCATGGGTTCAATCCTCAGCTCTGCATACAAATAAATGAATAAAATGAAGGTCCATCAACAATCAGAAAAACAAACAAAAAAAATTAGGTGTTATCAGAAGTCTCAAGTTTGTATGGAAATAACAACTTTGGTTTGTATTTATTCATTTATTTGATATTTCATAGTTGGATAAAGTAACCTATTATCAATAAGTTATATACAATTTTGTGTTACTCTTCATACTGAAATTGGAATTTAAAAGTATTTTTGGAAGGTATTAAGGAGAGCCTGATCTGTTTAAAGGTGACATTGTAAAACATGGAAGCATTCTGCCACTTTTTCCACAAAAAGAAAGTTAAAAGCTCTCTTCTTTGATTCATGTTTCAGGTGTAATGTTGTATTATGTTAGTTTTGAAGAGCCCCACCTTACTTGACATAAAGTTTTGCTTCCCACCTTACTCCATGTTAAAATGGCTCCAAAACAGACTAGACCTCAACTCATTTAAAGTTGTGTTCAAAAGATTGATTTTTTGTAACGATTACTGTGATCTGAGACAGGGACTATAATGTATAACTAAGTAACGGTTCAAGTTTATAAAAGTCATTTTTCTTGGTTCATAGCTATTATACAAACTGAATATGGTTTTATTTTGCTATGTTAAATTTCATTTTGTATTTTCCTTGCAAATTTTATAACTGTTGACTGTTAGTGTTTTACAGAGGTACTGCTTCTAAGAAAGAAAGAAAGAAACAAACACAAAAATCTAACCTTGGTTACTTTGAGATAATAAGCCATCACCTATAAGACAGACAATATATAATGATGACTTCCAGAACTAATCCTAACACCAACTGAATGAAAGGAGTATCTGAAAATTATAACTCTTGAAGCTATAACCTATTACTCCCTCTTTAAGACTGGTGAAAATGGTTTGCTGTTGGCTTGCTGTTTTTTTTAATTTTAATTTATTTTTATTGTGAACAAATGGGATACATATTGTTTGTATTTGTACATGGAGTAACAGCATACCATTTGCATAATCATACATTTACATAGGGTAATGGTGTTTGATTCATTCTATTATTTTTTCCTCCCGCCCACCCATCCCACCCCTCTTTTCCCTCTATACAGTCCCTACTTCCTCCATTTTTGCCCCTCTCCCACCCCCAATTATGTGTCACCATCCGCTTATCAGCGAGATCATTTGTGCTTTGGTTTTTTGAGATTGGCTTATCTCACTTAGCATGATATTCTCCAATTTCATCCATTTGCCTGCAAATGCCATAATTTTATCATTCTTTATGGCTGAGTAATATTCCATTGTATATATATATACCACAGCTTCTTTATCCATTCATCAATTGAAGGACATCTACATTGGTTCCACAATCTGGCTATTGTGAATTGAGCAGCTATGAACATTGATGTGGTTGTATCTCTGTAGTATGCTTGTAGTATGCTGATTTTAAGTTCTTTGGGAGAAGGCCGAGGAGTGAGATAGCTAGGTCAAATGGTGGGTCCATTACAAGTTTTCTAAGGAATCTTCACGCTGATTTCCAGAGTGGTTGCACTAATTTGCAGCCCACCAGCAATGTATGAGTGTACATTTTTCCCCACATCCTTGCCAACACCTATTGTTGCTTGTGTTCTTGATAATCGCCAATCTAATTGGGGTGAGATGAAATCTTAGGGTAGATTTGATTTGGATTTCTCTTATTACTAGAGATGTTGAACATTTTTTCATATGTTTGCTGATTGCTTGTCCATCTTCTTCTGTGAAGTGTCTGTTCATATCCTTAGCCCATTTGTTGATTGGGTTATTTGTATTCGTGTAGAGTTTTTTGAGTTTTTTATATATTCTGGAATATAATGCTCTATCTGAAGTACAATTAGCAAAGATTTAATCCAACTCTATAAGCTCTCTCTTTGCATTGCTGATAGTTTCCTTGGCTGAGAGAAAGCTTTTTAGTTTGAATCTATCCCAGTTATTGATTCTTGCTTTTATTTCTTCTGCTATGGGTGTCCTGTTAAGGAAGTCTGAGCCTAAGCCAACAAGGTGAAGATTTGAACCTATTTTTTCTTCTACAAGATGCAGGGTCTCTGGTCTCATTTAAAAGTCCTTGATCCATTGTGAGTTGATTTCTGTGCAGGGTGAGAGATAGGGGTTTAGTTTCATTCAGCTGCATATGGATTTCCAGTTTTCCCAGCACCATTTGTTGAATAGGCTATCTTTTCTCCATTGCATATTTTTGGCCCCTTTGTCTAGTATAAGAAAATTGTATTTATTTGGGTTTGTGTCCATGTCCTCTATTCTGTACCATTGATCTACCTGTCTATTTTGGTACAATACCATGCCGTTTTTGTTACTATGGCTTTGTAGTACAGTTGAAGTTCTGGTATTGCGATACCCCCTATTTTATTCTTCCTGCTAAGGATTGCTTTAGCTATTCTGGATTTCTTATTCTTCCAGATGAATTTCATGATTGCTTGCTCTATTTCTGTAAGGTACGTCATTGGGATTTTAATTAGAATTGCATTGAATCTATATAGCACTTTTGGTAGTATGACCATTTTGACAATATTAAATCTGCCTATCCAAGAACATGGGAGCTCTTTCCATCTTCTAAGGTCTTCCTCAATTTCTTTTTTCAACGTTTTGTAGTTTTCATTGTAGAGATCTCTTACCTCTTTGGTTAGATTGATTCACAAGTATTTTAATTTTTTTGAGGCTATTGCAAATGGAGTTGTTTTCCTCAATTCACTTTCAAATGTTTCATTGCTTGCATATAAAAGTGCTTTAGATTTATGCATTTTGATTTTATAGCTTGCTATTTTGCTGAATTCATTGATGAGGTCTAGAAATTTTCTGGAGGAGGTTTTTGGATCCTCTAAATATAGAATCATGTCATCCGCAAATAGTGACAGCTTAAGTTCCTATTTTCCTATTTGTATCCCTTTAATTTCCTTAGTCTGTCTAATTGCTCTGCCTAGAGTTTTGAGGACACTGTTGAATAGAAGTGGGGAAAGAGGACATCCCTGTCTTGTTCCCTTTTTAAAGGGAGTGATTTCAGTTTTCCTCCATTAAGAATGATGTTGGCCATGGGCTTAGCATAAATAGCCTTTACAATGTTCACGTATGTTCCTACTATCCCTATTTTTTCTAGTGTTTTCAGCATGATGGGATGTTGTATTTTGTCAAACACTTTTTCTGCATCAATTGAAATAACCATATGATTCTTATCCTTAAGTCCATTGACATGATGGATTACATTTATTGATTTACGAATGTTGAACCATCCTTGCATTCCAGGGATGAACCCCACTTGATCGTGGTGCACAATTTTCTTAATATGTTTTTGGATAAGGTTTGCCAATATTTTGTTAAGGATCTTTGCATCTGTATTCATCAAGGATATTGGTCTAAAATTTTCTTTCCTTGATGTGTCTTTTCCTGGTTTGGGTATGAAGGTGATATTCGCTTCATAGAATGAGTTTGGTAGGGTACCTTCCTTTTCTATTTCCTGGAATACTTTGAGAAATATTGGAATGAGTTCTTCTTTGAAGGTCTTGTAGAACTCAGCTGAGAATCTGTCTGGTCCTGGGCTTTTCTTGGATGGTAGGTGTTTAATGGCTTCTTCTCTTTCATTGCTTGATATTGATCTGTTTAAATTGTGTATGTCCTCTTGGTTCAGTTTGGGAGAAACATATGTCTCTAGAAACTTGTTAATGTCTTCGGTAGTTTACATTTTGTTGGAATACAGATTTTTGAAGCAGCTTCTCATTATGCTATGTATCTCAGTGGTGTCTGTAATGATATTTCCTTTTTCAACATGAATTTTAGTAATTTGAGTTTTCTCTCTCCTTCTCTTTGTTAGTGTGGCTAAGGGTTTGTCTATTTTGTTTACTTTCTCAAAGAACCATCTTTTTGTTTTGTCAATTTTTTGAATAGTTTCTTTTGTTTCAATTTCATTGATTTCAGCTCTGATTTTAATTATTTCCTGTCTTCTACTACTTTTTCTGTTATTCTGTTCTTCTTTTTCTAGGGCTTTGAGCTGTAATGTTAGGTCATTTAGTTGTTGACTTTTCATTCTTTTCTGGAATGCACTCCATGCAATGAATTTTCCTCTTAGTACCGCTTTCATAGTGTCCCAGAGATTTTGATATGTTGTATCATCGCTCTCATTGACCTCTAAGAATTTTTTTATCTCCTCCCTGATGTTTTCTGTTATCCATATTTCATTAAATAACATATTATTTAGTCTCCAGGTGTTGGAGTAATTTCTGTTTTTTTATTTTGTCATTAATTTCTACTCTCAGTCCATTATGATCTGATAGAACACAAGGCAGTTTCTCTTTTTTTGCATTTCCTAAGGGCTTCTTTGTGGCATAACACATGGTCTATTTTTGAGAAGGTTCCATGTGCTGCTGAGAAGAACATGAATCCGCTCATTGATGGATGGAATATTCTATATATATCTATTAAGTCTAGATTATTGATGGTATTATTGAGTTCTATGGTTTCTTTGGTTAGGTTTTGTTTGGAATATCTATGTAGTGGTGACAGTGGTGCGTTAAATCACCCAGAATTATTGTGTTGTGGTCTATGTGATTCCTGAAATTGAGAAGGATTTGTTTGATGTACAGGGATGCACCATTGTTTGGGGCGTAAATATTTAGTATCGTTACGTCTTCCTGGTTTATGGTTCCCTTAAGCAGTATGAAATGTCCTTCTTTATCCCTTCAGACTAACTTTGGCTTGAAGTCCACTTTATCTGATATAAGGATGGAAACCCCCACTTTTTTACTGAGTTCATGTGCATGGTATGTTTTTTTCCCATCCTTTCACCATTAGCCTGTGGATGTCTTTTTCTATGAGATGAGTCTCTTGCAGGCAGCATATTGTTGGGTCTTTCTTTTTAATCTATTCTTCCAGTCTATGTCTTTTGATTAATGAGTTTAGGCCATTAACATTCAGGGTTATTATTGAGATATGATTTGTATTCCCAGTCATTTGGCTTGGTTTTGGTTTTTAATTTGGCTTGGTTTCTCCTTTGAGTAGTTTTTCTTTAAAATAGTTCCTCCCTTTGCTGACCTACATTGTTGTTGTTTATTTCCTCCTCATGGAATATTTTGTGGAGAATATTCTGTAGTGCAGGCTTTCTATTTGTAAATTCTTTTAACTTTTGTTTATCATAGAAGGATTTTATTTCATCTTCAAATCTGAAGGTTAGTTTTGCTGGGTATAGGATTCTTGGTTGGCAACCATGTCCTTTCAGAGCTTGAAATATGTTGTTCTAGGCCCTTCTAGCTTTTAGAGTCTGGGTTGAGAAGTTGGCTGCTATCCGTATTTGTCTCCCCCTATATGTAATCTGGTGCTTTTCTCTCGTGGCCTTCAAAATCCTATCTTTATTTTGAATGTTAGGCATTTTCATTATAATGTGACTTGGTGTGGTTCCGTTGTGATTCTGTGCATTTGGTGTTCTGCAAGACTCTTGTATTTGATTTTCCATTTCATTCTTCAGGTTTGGGAAATTTTCTGATATTATTTCATTAAATAGGTTGTTCATTCCTTTGGTTTGTATCTCTGTGCCTTCCTCAGTCCCAATAATTCTTAAATTTGGTCTTTTCATGATGTCCCATAGTTCTTGGAGATTCTATTCATGATTTCTTACCATCTTCTCTGTTTGGGCGACTTTATTTTCAAGATTAAAAATTTTGTCTTCATTGTCTGAGGTTCTGTCTTCCAAGTGGTCTAGTCTGTTGGTGATGCTTTCCATTGAGTTTTTTTATTTGGTTTATTGTTTCCTTCATTTCACGGATTTCCATTGGGTTTTCTTTGAGAATCTCTATCTCTTTGTTGAAATGATCTTTTGCTTCCTGCTGTTGCTCTTTCAGCTTATTGATATTATCATTCATTGCCTGCACTTGCTCTCTTATCTCATCCTTTGCTTCGCAAATCATGTTAATCATGTATAATCTGATGTCCTTTTCTGACATTTCTCCTAACATACTGCCATTGGATTCTATTAATATAGAATCTAGATTTGTGTGGATCATTTTCTTCCTTTGTTTTTTCATATTGTTCATGTATCTTCCCCTCTAGCAGTGCACAACTGGGGTATTGCAGATTCCCCCCAATAGGCTTATAGTGGCCCTATAGGTATCCAAAACCCTTTCTTTAAGGGGAGATCAATATTAGCAGTGCCCAATTCAGACACTATGCAATCCTAGAACGAATAGCCCCTATGAGGACAATAACAATATTGTCATAATAAACAGAATGAGTTCAAATATTATCTTCAGTAAAACAAACAGATTTGCAATAAGGTCTGCTGTTTCTAATGGAGGACAAAGAGGATGCAGAGGGATGTAGAATGTAGCTGTTAATGGGATAAGAAAAGAATATACAGAAGTTGTAGATAATAGAAAATGTGAGACTGTGATCAAAGAAATTGGATGTTACCATGCAAAAAAGGGAGAAAGAGACTCTGAGGGAACAGGTAAACAAAAGGAAAAGAGAACCAGAAAAGTAAAGAAATAAAAACTTAAAATTTTTCAATAAGGAGAAAAAAGAAAATCTACCGTATAACAGTCATATATTAATGAAACCTCCCAGTCTTCAGTAGCCTGATGCATGAGAGATACCTGACAATGAGCTTCAAGTCTCCAGCAGGCATCTCAGGATGGGATTTGCCCCACCTGAAGATCAGAGCTCCAGCTTCCAGGATTATCCACGATGGCCACTCTGGCTTCCAAATGTGTTAGCAAATGGGAAGCTGCAGCTCCGGTTATGGACGTGGTTGGCTGGAGGCTACAGGTAGGGTGTGGTTGGTCAGGCCGGGGTCCTGGAGGTCGTGTGCGTTTGGCGTGTTTGCAGGATCCTGGAGGCCGGGTACAATCAGTCAGTCGGGGTCCTGGTGATAGGGCGCAGTCAGTTAGTGATGTGAGGGCCCCAGAGGCAGCAAGTGATCAGTCGGGCAGAGGGATCCTGGGGACAGGGTTCAGTCTGTCTGGCCAGGGGTCCTATGGTGCCTGGCTGTTGTCTCAAAATGGCAGCAGCCACGTGTAATCAAACCTGCAGGTACTGTAACAGTGAACTTCCAGGCAACAGCAGGCAGCTGGTGCTCCACTGGCGGTCAGTGATCAGTTTGCTGACTTGTCGAACGATTGGCAGGTGAACCTCGTGGATTGGGTGATGGATAGGTATAAGGCAGGTGATGGACAGGCAAGAGGCATGCAAATGGCGGATGATAGGCACCTGACAGTTAGCAATCTGCACTCAAAAAAGGTGTCGATATGCTGGCAGACTGCAGGTGATCACAGCAGACAAATGGCCTAAACAGCCGGGGATTGATAAGCAGCAAAAACTGCCTCACCAAGAAGCAGATATCCTCTGCTTGAAGCCGGAGTTATGGAGTGACAAGGAACACTGCCTCCCTCTAGTCCACCATCTTGGATCCACCTTGCTGGGTTTTTAAAACCAAAAACGTGGACACCAAAGTCAAGGAAGTAAAAAGGCCAAGGAAAAAGCAGCCAACATTTTGTCCCTTGCCCTCTAAGGTCAGTCAGGAGACAGAGAATGACAGGACCCCTCTCTGGGCCCTGCAACTCTGGTGAGTCACCCAATCTGCTGATTAGGGAGATTGAGAGCATGCTAGGGAACAGGAAGTCAACCAGTGCATATTCTACAAAGAGGAGAGTCATTGGAGATGGAAATGTCCCTGATGCTTCCAAGAGAAACAACATATGGTCAGCCAGACCCTAATCCTTTCTGGAAAGTTATACCACTGGTAGAAGAAAGCTGAAGGACCCAAGAGCCAAGAGTAATCTCTGAGTAATCTCAGCTGACTCTTAAGAGTAGATAGCAACAAGGTCAGTTTTGACCAACTTGATCTTAAACACCTGGCAGGAGAGTACAGCCTGAGCACAGTCACACATGGGCATTTAAATGGAAAAACAATGGTTTTTAGTGTAACTTAAGATGTACACTTGTGTAAGCCCTACCAAAAGTAAGTAAACCTGGAGGCTATAATGGAAGGGTTCTTAGTTGAGAGTGCCTAATAATAATGATCACAAGAGTAGCAAATTTGTCCTGAGTTAATTTGAGTTTGATTTCATAGACCTATAAATCTTCCTAACCTCCTACATTGATGAACTTGAACTGTTTTTCACTGATAAGATTGAGTTACTGTCTTCATGGTTTTCAGAGACTGACTGAAATACTAATTGTTTTTGTGCTAATTATTTACAAAAAAGTAATGCTTTGCTGTCTTGTTTATTGTTGTCTTAGCATGATTCCTGACCTCTGTATGCCTTGTCCAGTCACCTACCATCTGCCATTGTGGATCTCAGGACTGCTCTGATGCTGAATGCCCTTAACTGTCTATGCCCCACCTGATAGAGAACAAGGACTTTGGGTTACTTTCCCTAACCTTGTCCCCTTTCAATAGGATGTATCCTGGAGATGTCACCCACTTTCCATGGAAATGGAAGCTAGAAATTGACAGTGGGGAAATGTAATAGGGTTCACTTGATGCTTTGACAATATCCCTCATTGTTTTGAAATTTACATGGTATTGTCTTATTCCCAACATTTTCTCTGACCTTCCCCCGATCTTCTTTTCCTTAACCTTCTTCTCCCTAATCTTCTTTTCCTTAAACTTCTCCTCCCTGAGCTTTCTTTTCCTAAACTTCTCCTTCCTCATCTCTACTCCCTAAACTTATTCTCTCCAAATCACCTCTATTAAAGCCCCCTGTTTCTGCTGATGAGCAGAATCACAGCCTTTGGGACAGGAATCCCCTGTGTTTCTCCTTTGTAGCAAAGCAAGAAAACTTCTTTTTCCTTTTTCTCAAAACCATGTCCTCATTATTGGATTGGCATTAGGGACAAGGATGGAGGTTTAGGCTGAATGCTATGCTGCTTAGAAATGTCTTCCTCCAGATTAAGAAGGCAATCACCTTTAAATTAAACCTCACAGAAAGTCTTGGGACATGGGCAAAATATAGACAACTTCTTAGCTAGTACCTAACATAAATGTCCTCTAGTCCAATGTTCAATAGAGTTCTCCTTCTCTTCTGAAACCTCATGAGCCCAGTTTTCACTGTCCACAGTCGTATCACATTCTGGTCTTCTGAAATCCTACCATAATTGCCCTTTAAGCTCTGGTCTGCTTACAATATTCTAAAGCATTTCCAGCTTGCATCTCCAAACATCTCAAAATTCCTCCCACAAATTCCAAAAAGTTCCAAAAGCTTCTTAACAAAATGGTCAGGTTTGTCACAGCAACCACCTCACTTTGCAGTACCAATTTCAGTTTTAGTCAGATTTTTTCAACCCTGTGACCCAAAGACCTGACAAGAACTGTGTAGAGGTGTAAAAGCTTATTTAGACCTCACAGTTTCAGAGATCTCAGTCTGTAGATGGCTAATTCCATTGCTCTGGGTCCAGGGTAAGGCAGGACTTCATGGTAGAAGGGCCTGGATAAGGAAGGCAGTTCAGAAAATGGCCACCACAAGAGAGACTGCAGATTGGAGACAAAATTTATATTCAAAATCCATGCCACACACTGACCCACCTCCTGTAGCCACACCTTACCTGCCTATAGTTACCACCTAGTTAATTTATTCAGGAAAACACACTGGATATGTTAAGACTCTCATAGCCCAATGAGTGTGCCTCTGAAATTTTTTGTAGTGTCTCACACATGAGTTTTGGGGGAACACCTAACATCTTAACCATAGCATAAGTAGGTTGCAGATGGTTCTATGACATGATGCATGTACTTAATGTTATTGAATTGTACTCTTTAAAATGGTTAAAATGTTAAATTTGGAGATATGTATATATAGATATATTTACCACTATAAAAATGTAAAATATATGCTTCCAAACAAAAAATAAAAAGTACAATTGAAAGTACAGATTATCTATCACTTTACTGGTTTGTGTTCTGTTTGATTTATCAGATACTGACAGAGGGAGGTATCCCTACCAGGAATGGTTTTGTCTATTCTTCCCTTCATTTCCTGAAATTTATCTGTAAGTGTTTGGATAAATTTTATTTTGTGCACCAAAATTTGTTCTAGTTACATATCTATGGTCCTGATCAATGCATTTTCCCCTGAATGAAACTTTGTAATATTAACATTATAATCTGTCTTTCCTTTGTGTATATTTCTCTCCTATAGGTTTAGTTTTAAACCGTTGATTTTGAAATAATCATAAATTAAGAGAAAGATATAAACAAATATCCAAGTAAGTTCCACGTACCATTTATCCAGTTTTGTGAACACTATTAAAATTAAAACAACAGATATTCAGATTTCTGTAGTTATTCAAGTACTCTTTGTGGTGTGTGTGTGTGTGTGTGTGTGTGTGTGTGTGTGTGTGTGTGTGTGTATGTGTGTGCATGCCTGTGAGAGAGATAGAGAGATATTTGGGGCAATTTTGACACAATGTGTAGCTTCATGAAACATCACCAGAACTAAGATATGTACCCATACATTCATCAGAAGATTTCAACGTGGAATCCTCCTGTAGCCACACCAATCTTCATCCTCCATCCCTATCTAATGGAAATCACTAATCAAGACACTGGCTTAAAAATTGTGTGTTTTCTTATCAAATTTTATATTAATAACATTTTGATAGCAATTTTGAGAATGGATTTTTCCACTTAACATAATTTCCTTGAGTTTCATCTGAGTTGTTATATGCCAAAATTTGTTTACTCCCCGTTTTATTGCTAAATGCTATTTCATGGTACTGTCTGTATAACCATTAATCCATTAACACTCAGTTGGGAAATTTTCCAGGTTTTAGTTATTACAGAGAAAGTCGTTATACACATACATGTACATATTTCTAAAAAATTTGAATTTTTGCCTGTAGTCCGTGATCAAGCTTGCAATCACTATATTATATAGAGAATATATTTTTAGGTTCTAAAGGAATCACTGAATTATTTTCCACAAGACCTGTACTGTATTACATTCCTAACAATAATTGTGACATTATTGCTATTTTTAATTTTATCCATTCAATAGTTATATAATGATATCTCATTGTAGTTTCTATTTACATTTCACTAACAGTTCATGATTTTGAATATAATTTCACATGCTCATATGGCATCTGGATGTCACATTTTTTGTAATAGTTATATGTGTTTTATTCATTTCTAATTGAATTATTTTTGTAATGTTAATGTAATAATTATTGTAAACACAAATCTTTTGATGCAAATGCAGTTTTCAAATATTTTATCCCAGCATATATTTTTTTATTCCTCATTTCACTAGGAAATTTAGGAGAGAAAAATTAATTTGATTTTCCACCCTTGATAAATTCCAATTTATCCTTTGTAGATCATTTTTTGGTGTGAAGCCTAAAAATACTGGGCTTAGTCCTAGAAACTGAAGATATTATTTTGCTTATACATTTACATTTTACTATTTTAGTCAAGAATTTATTTTGAGCTAATTTTATGTAAGGTGTGAATCTTTGGCAAACATTACTTTTTCTCCATTTATTAAATTTCAATTTACAAATAAAATTTGTACAGATATTTGTACAATATGCTCTTATATACATATATGAGTGGCTAAATTGAGATAATTTATATGTATGCATACATATAATTATATATAGTTATATATGTGTAATATATACTATATATTACTATATAATGTACATATACATTATATGTATTATATGCATTCAATACATATGATGTATATATTTATATTACCACACATACTCATTTTGAATCATAAGTCTTCTCTACTAGCAAGTTTCAAAATTCAAATCATCACCTTATATATAGCAATTAGGTTTTCAATAATTTGCTTGAAATATTTTCTCCTACATAACTGAAATTTTGCATCCTTTGATGAATATTTCATCAAACTCCTACCTCAGCTCATTTAAACCAACATTCTACTCTGTACTTCTCTGAGTATAACATTTTTAATTCCACATTTAAGTGAGATCATGTAGTATTTCTTTCTTTACCTAATTTATTTACTGAATATAATGTTCTCCAATTTCATGTTTTCAAAAATGACAGGATTTCCTTCTTTATTAAGACTGAATATTATTCCATTATGCACATTTTCTTCATCCATTTCTTCATTGATAGACACTTAGGTTGGTTCCATAGCTTTTCAATTGTGAACAGTTCTACAATACACAGAGGAGTGACAATAGCACTTTAACTACTGATTTCATGTACTATAGACATATATCCAGTGGTGAAATTGCTGTGTATATATACATGCAGAATAACTTCAGTTAGACCCTTCATCAGCCTTAAAGAAGAAAGAGTGTTGTAAAACACCATACCAGTAAATTCCCCTTTTTGATTCTCAAAAATTCAGAAAAATTAAGGGAACTAAAATTACAATCCTAGGAAATAAAGTCCAGATACATATTATCTTGAAGGACACTGACATTCTCTTTTGTTCATTGGGAACTAGGGAAAGATTTTGTTATCTGTAGAAAGATAACATTCTTGCATGCAGTGAGTTGCTTCTTGGGATGCTGGTGAAACAATTAAGAATGCTAATGCTGATGATATCACTGCTTCTACAGCCTAGAATATAAAAGCCCTCTCTGAGTGTAGATAGGCAAAGAACTGATGGCACTGAGAAAAGATATATGCCACTTTTCCAGCCAGCTGCTACAGAATAAAACACCATGGAAGAGGGAAGGCACTATTTGACAAAGCACTTCGAAGGATGGAGGTATAATCTGTCAGCCTGTTGCCACTACTCTCTGATTTCTTGTAAGCTTTCCCAAATAAACCATATGCCTCCCTTGCCATCTCTAGGCACTTTCTTTATCCTGTCTGCAACCTACTCCACTGCCCTGGCTTAATTGGGCTTTGGAAGAATGATGTTGGAGCAAATGGAAATCCATAGGCAAAAAAGGTTCTATTTTTAAAATATTTGAGGAACCTTCATAAGTGTTTTCCATAATAGGTATATTTATTTACATTTTTACCTCCAGTGCACAGATTTTCCCTGTATTCTATGTCATCTCAGTACTGTTTATCTTTGTCTTTTTGATAAAAGTCACACTAACAGGCACAGGGTGAAATCTCATTGTGATTTTAATTCTCATGTCTCTCATGATTATGATGTTGAGCACTTTTTAAAATACATGTTGGTCATTTATATGTCCTTCTTTTGAGACATTTCTATTCAAGTCTTGCCCATTTTT
This sequence comes from Sciurus vulgaris, assembly GCF_902686455.1. Classification (NCBI taxonomy): domain Eukaryota; kingdom Metazoa; phylum Chordata; class Mammalia; order Rodentia; family Sciuridae; genus Sciurus; species Sciurus vulgaris. The sequence continues at coordinate 71,332,752 of NC_136471.1, forward strand.
CAATCATGTTTTATTTTTTACCATTTAGTTATTTTAGTTTCTTATATCCTTTTGATATTAACCTGTTATCAGAGGTATGGTTTGTATATATATTCTCCAACTCTCCAGGTTGACTCTTCACTACGTTGTTTCCTTGGTTGTGCAGAACCTTTTTATTTGGTGTAATTCCATTTGTCTGTTTTTATTGTTCCATGTGCTTTTCGGCTCATATCCAAAATTATTTTCCTAGACCAACATAATAAACTTTTCCCATATATTCTCTCCTAGTAGCTTTGTAGTTTCAGTTCTTACATTTTGAGTTATTTTGGTATATTGTGTGAAATAAGGGTCTGTCTCTTCGATTTCATAACTACTGTGAAATTGTCAAAAATCCAATGGATCTTGGAACTATTAATAGGAAAATGGACAATCAAGAATATAAGAATGTTGGGGCTGGGGTTGTGGCTCAGTGATAATGAGCTTACCTAGCATATGCGGGGACCTGGGCTTGATCCTGAGCACCACATAAAAATAAAATAAAGGTATTGTGTCCACCTACAACTAAAAAAAATCATATTTAAATAAAAGAATATAAGGATGAATTTGCTGCAGATGTTAGATGAATGTTCATGAATTGTTACAAATGCAATCCTCTAGATCATGAAGTAGTAGCAATGGCTATAATGCTTCAGGACATTTTTGAAGAGCATTTTGCCAAAATCCTCAATGAGCCTGTAGAGTATGCCTGAATGTTATCTCACAAATGATACTACAAAAGCCCTTGGTAGAGAAAGCATTAGTGAAGCTCCCTCCAAAGATAAGTCTTCTGATGATTCTGAAGATGAAAGAGTTCAGTGTCTTGCCAAGCTTCAGGAGCAGCTTAAAGCTGTTCATGAACAGTTACAGGTTCTATCCCAAGTACCTTTCCATAAGCTAAAGAGAAAGAATGAGAAGTCTAAATGGCGGGAAAAAAGAGAAAAGATTAATACCAGAGATGAAAATCCAAGGAAAAACTTGAAGCAAATAAAACCAAAGGGTAAGTATAAGAGCAACCAACCAAAGAAGAGGAACAACCAGTCTTCATTCTCAAGTCTGAAGATGAAGATAATGGTAAGGTTATGAACTATGATGAGAAAAGACACGTAAGTTTGGAAATAAACAAACTCCCTGGAGATAAACTTGGGAGAGTAGTTCATATAATACAATAAAGAGAACACTCACTAAGAAATTCCAATCCTGAGGAGATAGAGATTGACTTTGAAACACTGAGAGCATCAACACTAAGAGAACTGGAAAAAAATATTTTCTGGCATGTTTAATAAAAGACCACTAAAACCTCAGACTAAGAAAATAATAAAGTCAAATAAGAACTTCACTCACAGAAAAAAAACAGAAATTGGAAACGCTGTTACTAGATGTCAACAATCAGTTAAATTCTACAAAACGGAAAACAAAACTTGAGAAAACACAACCATTGAAAGCAGTTGGAGGTGGGTCCCACCTGAGTGAGAGCATCAGTAATAGCAGCAGCAGCACCAGCAGCAGCAAAAGTCATCTGAATCTGAAAGTAGCAGCACTGATTCAAGCTCTTCAAACAGCAGTGTTTCTGAACCAGAAATATTTCCTAAGTTTACTGGAGTAAAACAGAATGATTCGCCTCCTAAAGAGAATGTAAAGAAAATACAAGAAAGTATGCTGCCTGAAGGAGGGACAGGCTGCACAGATATACTTCTGTGCAAGACACAACCTCTGCTAAAAATACTCTTGTTCATCAGGTGAGCTCTTAAATCAATTTAGAAAAGCAGCAACAGAAAAGGAAGTAAAAGCTCGACCACAAGAACTAATATGGAAATATCCAGAACAAAATACAAAGGAACCAAAAGTATCTATAGCCATATGTTCATTTTTAATGGCATAATAGGAAATTTTATTATTTAGATTCCTAAAAATTGAATAGATTCCCCAGATGTTGTTCTTTCTCCAAATAATTGTCATCTACACATTATAGGCCCTGTTCTAAGCAATGAAAATCCAAAATAGATAGTTTCTGATAGTTTTTTAAAAACGAATATGTAAAAGTGTATTGAAAACATAGTTCCTGTTGAGTTTTAAAATTTTAAATAAATGTTTGTCTGCTTTAAGAAAATAACATTAAATTTTGACAAATGCATGCTATGCTTCCATTAATATAATAAAGTGATTGTCTTTCTTCATTCTGTGAATGCAGTGCACTACATTGATTTATTTGTGTATGTTGAACTATCCATGCATCCCAGAGATAATTCTTTCATGATCATCACATATGATTCTTTCAATGCACTGTTAAATTCAGTTTCCTAGTACTTTATTGAGGATACTATAATCGATGTTCATCATGGATATTTCTTATGATATTCTTAGAGTAAGTTTGACTCTTTTTTTGGAAATTTTTCTTCCTCTTCAATGTCTTAGAACAGTTTGAGAAGTATATGTATTAATACTTTTCTAAAAGTTTAGTAGAATTAAGCAGTGAAGTAACCTGGCCCTGGGTTTTTTTTTCTAATGGAAGGTTTTGATTATGAATTCAATCTCCTTACATATTATTAGTTCAGATATTCTATTTATTTATAATTCAGTCTTGTTAGCTTGCTTATATCTAGGAATTTACCATTTTCTAAGTTATCCAATCTGTTGTCATATAATAGTCAACAGTAGTCTCTGAAGATTCTTTGATTTTTATGCTACTAGTTGTAAGGTTTCTTCATTTGTTTCTGATTTTATTTGAATGTTCTTTCTGTTTTCTTTGTCTAGGTAAAGATTAGTTGATTTTTTTTTTCTAAAAGGCCAACTCATATTTTCATTTACTTTCTCTGGTGTTTGCTATCTCCATTTTTCTTACACATTTTCTGGTCCTTTTTAACTTTCCCTCCTACTAATCTTGGACTTAGTATGTTCTTCTTTATTCATTGCTTCAGTTATACAATTAAATTTTTAATTTAAGATGTTTCTTTTTAATATTTTTTAGCTGTAGATAGACACAGTGCCTTTATTTTACTTATTTATACTTATGTGATTCTGAGGATTGAACATAGTGCCTCACACAGGTTAGGCATTCTACCACACCCCCAGCCTTCTTTTTTCTCTTGATATAGGCCTTTATTACTGTGAAATTCTCTCTTGTAATTCCTCTTGTTGTATCCCATGTGATTCAGAATATTGTGTTTCATTCTACGCACAATATTTTTAATTTCCCTATATTTATTTTTTTATGAGCACCCTGGTGCAATTTTATTTTATTTTATTTTATATTATTTATTTATTTTTATTGTAAACAAATGGGATAAATGTTGTTTCTCTGTTT